>NC_050581.1:196689626-196852126 GCF_011100635.1 Trichosurus vulpecula | reverse complement strand
CTGGGCAGCTCTGGAAGCAACCTTTTAAGGGAGGCATTGGCAGCCTGGAGCGTGTGTGTGTGTGTGTGTGTGTGTGTGTGTGTGTGTGTGTGTGTGTGTGTGAAAGATGGCAAGGGCATTTGTAATTTTATCATAGAAGAAAAAGCTGAAAGAAGCAGAGTGTTTAGCTTGGAGAAGATTAAGGTGGTGGATGTGATTGCCACATTCCTATGGGAACCTCAAGGACTGAGGTGTGGCAGAATGTCAATATGAGTGGGCTTCAGAGCATAGAGTCTTTGGACTGATGGGCAGAAGGCATGGACCAGAAGATTGGAGTTGGTGTGAGAGAAAGCTTCTTGAGAGCAGGACAGTGGTGTCTTCTTTTGTATTCCCTATCACATCCCGCCCAGAGGAGGGGGCCTGTGAGAAGTTTTTGTTGTTTTGATTACTAGAAAAGGAAGTGGGCAGTAATAAGGAACTGGGAGAATGTGGAGAGCAGAGAGAGCAGAGGGGAGAAGGGGCGGCTCTTCCCCACATTTGCCTCTGGCTACATGGTCACCGTCCTCTCTGGTTTGAAAAAGAACCCTGTGTCCTTCCTCCCCACCCCACATATTTTCTTAAAGCTGCTATGGTCGCTGGAAGGACATTTGCTCCACCTCGCAATGAACATCAGATTTCTTTGGTCTTGGAATTTTGGAGAGACTTAGCCTCTTTAAGGGTTGCCAGTCATTAAAAAAAGCACACACAGTAAGTGCTCCATGAATGCCTGCAGCTTGCTGCTCATGGTGGCTTTTACTATAATTCGAGGTTTCTGATTTGGAAAGCTGGTGCTGAGCCCCAGTACCCTTGCCCAGGCCCTGGACGCCCATTTGCTCCTTCTGGTGCTGAGCCCCAGTACCCGTGCCTGGGCCATGGATGCCCATTTGCTCCTGCTGGTGCCAGGCCCCAGTACCTGTGCCCAGGCCCTGGACACCCATTTGCTCCTTCTGGTGCCAGGCCCCAGCGCCTGGGCCCTTGATGCCCATTTGCTCCTTCTCGTGGCCCAGTGCAGGTGGCCAGAAAGAGGAGCAGGCCCCTTCTGGTTTCTTCAGCAAGAACTCATTAGCCCAACTTGCTGAAGATTTGCTGCTCCCACCATAGCTGGGTCCTGCTGTGCTGGGAGGTAACCTGTTCTTGTCTCAGAGATGCTGTTGTGGCCGTGTTTAGTGGCATCTCGTGCTGTGGGGCCTGGAAAGGGCAGACTTGACCCCAGTAGAGTGTGTGGGATGGGCAGCAAGGACTAGCAGGAAAGGTCCTGGGTCGAGTCAGAAGACCTGGGTTTGAACTCCACCTTGGCAATCCCCTGGGCCTCAGTTTCCTCGTCTGTAAAATGAGAGGGTCGGCTGAGATTCCCTCTGGTGACCTTTCCTGCTCGAAGTCTGAGATCCTTGAATCCCTGCAGCTTTGCAGCAAAAGGGCCCTTTCCTGGAGCGGGAGCCTTGAGGCTAGGGACCGGGATGACCATTTTTCTGTCTTCCTTGAACACAGTGGGTGGTAAGAGGTGCTCAGACCCTGATTTCTGTCCGGTTCCTCTTGTGTCCCCATCATTGGGTGATTGGCTGCCCGGGGAGAAGACGGGTGGCTTGAGAGCAGAGGTGTGTGGTGGTGGGACGGAAGGCCAGGGTGAAGCAGGACTAAAGAGCCGAGCCCACAGGAAGCCTGGAATGACTGTCCTCGCAAGAAGTACAGAGAACACATTCATAAATCAGGCCTCTCTTTATTGCTCCGCTCCTGAGGCTGAAGGTTAGTTGACTTGGCAGCCTATTTGCACACCACACGTGAACACTATGTGATTACTTTATTGACAGACCTTGATTGTGATGGAGAATGTTATTATTCCACTTGATCACCCACAATACTTCACAGTGTTGGGGGGTTGTGTTCCGCTGTGGGGGGGCAGTCACATTTTAGGGATGTGTATTGTCCAGTGAGCATCCAACGAAGGGCAGCCGGGATAGGGAAAGGTCTGGAAACGTCACGAGAGAGAAGGGAACGGGGCAGGTCTGGCGGGGGGAAGACAAGACTGTTGGGGGAGGTGGGAGCCAGGAGAGCTGTCTGCAGAGATGGAAAGGGCAGCCACGTGGAAGATGTGGCCCCAGGGGCCGAACAGGAAGCACTGGGGCGGAAGTGACAGAATGGCAGATCTAGGTTCAATGCAAGGAAAAATGTCTCAACAATTAGAAGAGGCCCAAAGTGGAATGGGTCACTCCCACTCCCAACTCAAACAAAAATTGGGAGAGGACTTGTTTGGTGGGTGTATTGGGGGAGGGGCTTGCTCAGGTAGGGGTTGGAAGGTCTGACTTCTGAGGTCCTTTGTAACGCTTGGTAGGAAAGAAGGAGGAAGGGAGGGAGGGAGGAAGGAGGGAAGAAAGGGAGGGAGGAAGGAGGGAAGAAAGGGAGGGAGGAAGGGGAGAAGGAAGGATGGAGGAAGGAGAAAGGGATGGAGAGAGGGAGAAAGGAAGGGAGGGAAGGAGGAAGAAGGAAGGAAAGAAATGGAAGGAGGGAGGGAGGAAGGGAGGATAAAAGAAAGAAAGGGAAGGAAGAAGAGAGGGAGGGAGGGCAGATTTCTTACGTGCCTGCTACTGTGCTTAAGTAGTTTACAAATATGATCTCCTCTGATCATCGTGAGAGCAGTGGGAGGTGGGCACTCTTATTATCCCTATTCTACAATTGAAGAAAGTGGGGCAGATGGAGTTATGTGACTTGCCCAGGGTCTCCTGGCTAGGAAGCATACAAGATTCAATTTGAACTCGGGTCCTCCTGCTTCCAGGCCTGGCGCTCTGTGTCCTGTGCTCCCTACTTGTCCCAGTTGCTTTGATTCTGAGGCAATCACATGTTGTTGAAAGATTTCCTATACAAAAAGTAAAGATAGAATTTTAAAGATATTAATGAGCTAATTAGGATTTAATCTGAACGTGTTCAGCTTTCCATCAGCCTTATTTGCCAACCCCAAGTCTGAAAAGCTGTCTAGCTATTTCCAAACAGAAGGCTGTCTTCAAAGGATGAGGCTTCAGCAGCTGCAGGGAGACAGGAGAGACTGCACCAGAGCCTCCTCTAAGGACAATTCCCCAGGGGCTTCCAAAAATGACTCCAGCGTCATTGCGATAGGAGCACACCCGCCTGAAGTTCCCGTTTTGGGGACAACATTCATCTGGATGGATGTCTCAGTTGTGGCATATCTGTGTGAAGCACATGCAGGAAGCTTCATCCTGGCGCCTGCCAGTCACGTTGTGGATCTGTCCTGGGACGGCCTATTTCTTGGACCTGAAATGCCTTTCCCTGGGCCCTTCTCTGCAGCAATCTGGCCCGGGTCGTGGGAAAGGTTGGCTGCTGCACTGCTCAGGTGTTAGCCTGGTTTTCAGTCTCTCCCTACTGCCTCAGCTAGGCCTGTTTTCATTTCAATGACTCCCTAGCAGGTGATAATGCTCCCAGCATGTGTCTGCGGCTGGGCATCCTGGGGAACGAATGTAATTGTCCTGCTCAGAGCTTCCCCCCACTGCCTGATGAGAGCCGCTGAAATGATTTCATGTTTTAGAACTGCTCCTTGGCATGGCTCCCTTTGGAGAGGCCAGCGTTACCTGGGCGAGGGCATCATTCTGGAGCTGCCCAGTGCTGGCCACAGCTTTCTGTTCACTGCATTCACAAGACAGCTGAGGATGGGAGAGAAACCTGTCCCCATTTAGGAGACAGCCTCTTTGAGCTTAGTCCTCACTGGGTCCCTCCTGCAGGGTTGCTCAAGGTTGTTGGCTCCCAGGTACTGGTCTCTCTGCCCCCTTATGATAAAGGAGATTGCACTGATTTCACTCTGGGCTACCGGCTGTGGCCTCTTTCCCCTGGGGCTCAGCTCGGGGCCCCAGGGCTCTGATGGGTGAAATTTCTCCAGAGCCCAGGTCTCTGTGTGTCCCCTCTGCCCAGCTCTTCTTCTCCTGTATGGATTGGCTGCTCCTATTCAAATGTAAGCTTCTTGAGGGCAAGAACTGGCTGCTTTGCTGGCACTTTTATACCCGGTGCTTAGTCCATATGTTTTTGTTCCATGGAATCTCAGGGACTTCAGAGATCATTGGGCATTTATTAAGTACCTATTGCATACCAGCTGCCATGATGGGTGCTGGGAATCCAATCTAGGCATCCCCCTTATGTGGGCCACTTGAAGGTCTCTGGGGATGTGCCATTCTCCCCAGGCAAAAGTTCCCAAGAGCACCCACAGCTCCAGAGTTAGACGCGGCCTCAGAGGCCGCATTTCACAGATTCAGGGAATCTCAGGCTCATGGAGGTGGAGTGAATTTTTCCATGAGCTCACAGGTATTAATCTAGCCAATCCTAATTCTTGGGAAGTTTTTTCTTTACATTGACCCCAAGTCTGCCTCTCTCCGTTTCAGTTCTGCCTTTGGGTAGTGGGGTGGGAGGAAAAGGAAGTGCCTGGCGCATAGTAGGTGTTTAACAAATGCTTATTGGTTGATTGATCTGCAGGCAGAAAAACAGTATGCAGCGTGATCTCTGTACACACACACACACACACACACACACACACACACACACACACACACACATTTCTGACAAACCTAGACTGGAACAAAGAAGCCAGTCTATATAATTAAATTTTCATTTTATTTATTTATGAAATTAATAACTCTTCCCCGCTGAACATCAGGGATGTTTTCCTATTATTACAAGAAGGGAACTTTTGAGATCACATGGACCACTTTATTCACCAAAACCCCGGTGAAGGCTTTCCCTGCGCACGCAGAGGCTACTCCAGAGCGCCACAGTGCCCTGCCCCTGGAGTCAGGACGATCTGAGTTCAAATTTGGCCTCATGCACTTCCTAGCTGGGAGACCTTGGACAACCAGTGCGTGCCTCAGTTTCCTCATCTATAAAATGGAGGTAATAATAGGGCCTACCTGCCAAGGCTGTTGTGGGGCTCGAGGGAGAAAATAACATGAGGTGCTGAACGTAGTGCCTAGCGCACAGTAGGTGCTTCATAACTGCTTGCTCCCTTTCCTTAACCCATATGTAGCATGAGTCTTGATCTGGGTCTTGAAAGTGGAGCCCAGGTCACTTGACCCTGAGGACCCTGATTTTCTCCCATAACGTGCGGCTTTTATAGAAATATGTGTGTATGTTTATACACATATGCATAGATACACATTTATATAAATACTTATATATAATACACATATATGTGCATATATATCGAGTGCATACACACACACACAGAAGAATCCTACTATATCTTAAAGCTTAGTGTAAAGGCCATTGTAAGTCTTGCATTTTTAAAATTTAAAATTTAATTTCTATTGGGAACTTCAGAGGTGCCAGGTCCTAGTGGTTGGGGGGCCAGCCTCCGAGCCAGGAAGCCCTGGGTTCTGTGTGACTGTGAACAAGTCTCTCAACCTCTCAGTCCTGGAGGCCCCCTCCCCCCATTGACTTGAGAAACCGCAAATTGACATTGTCTTTTTCTTTTTTTGTTCAACATTTCTCAAGTACATTTTCATCTGGTTCGGGTCCCAGGCGCTCAAAGTCTTATGGCAGTCACTGTCTACTGGTTGCTCTTTAAGAGTTCATTACACAGAAGTTGCTCCCCTGCATTGGTGGAGAGCATTTCCCGCCTTGGGAGTCCCAGGCTTAGTCCCCATCCCTCTCTATACTATGCATATAACAAACCTCACTAAACATTGACATGTCATTTCATATGCAAAGAATAGAAGAGAAAATTGTATATGGAACTGTAAACCTGTAAAAGAGACAGTTTTTAAAAAGCTTATATTAAATGTAACACATTAGTAAGGAAGTCCTGGTGTCCTTGGCGAGGGGGCTTCCTGCTTGTCCATCACCTCTGCCTTGACTGCTTTCTCTCCTTTGACCCTTTCTTGCCTGTCTTGCTAAAATCTGATTGTGGAGGGGAGGCTTCAGGCAGTGCTGGGGAAAGAGAAGTTGGCCAGAAGGCATTACCTCTTTCCCCCAAAGGTTGAGGCCTTCAAGCCATGCCCTGCATGTCAATCTGTAGTCAGAAAACATTTATTAAGCACCTACTATGTGCCAGGCACAGTACTAAGCCTGTCCAGCATGACCGATCCCTTCCTGCCCATGGCCTCCAGCCTCGGACCTTCTTCCTCCCATGTCCTATCCAAACTTCCCCCTCTGCTATCCCTTCCCCTCTAGCCAGAGGAATCCACTCAAGGCTCTTACTGTAGTAACAGGAGCCTTCTGGAGACAGCCAGCATCTTAACCTGGATGTTCCCTGAAATCAGGAACTTCAGAATGTCAGCAAACCAATAATAATAATAATAATAATAATAATAATAATAATAATAATAATAATGATAGTAAATGCAGCAATTCATATGGTATTTTCTGATTAGAGAGTATTTACATAGACTAACTCTAGGCAGCTCAGAGGTATAGGGGGGAGAATCCTGGATTTGGAGTCCAGACGCAGGAGGACCCAGTAGCTGAATGAGGACATCCAAGAGTGTTCACTCATGGGTCGATGTCATCCTGGAGAGATGTCCCCAGTGAGGTGCCCCGGGGATCTGTCCTTAGCCCTGCTCAGATGAGACAAAGCTGGGGAGGAGGGCCTGGGAGGGGAGAGTGACAGCGTCGGTATCCCAGAGGACCTCCACGGGCCAGGAGTTGGGCTGAATCTGTTAAGATGGAATTGAATTAAGAGAAATGCCAGGTCCTCCACTTGGGGTAGGAAGAATTCAGTGGCACAAGCGGAGGCTGGGGGGAGGGCAGCCAGATTGCAGTTCCTGTGAGAAACATCTGGGGGGCTTTGTCAAGCTCAGGCTGAATGTTAATCCTGCAATCCCTGGGTGACACAGCAACTCAAATGAGCTGAAAACGCTAATACGATCAAAGTGGCCCGGCCTGGAGAGGTGGGAGTCCTGTGGCTGGACACCCCTTCACCACCCCTTTGGACCCAGCTACCCTAGCCAGAAGACTGGGTGCACCTCTGGGAATGCTTCGGCTCAGAAAGGATGTCCGTGATCTGAGAGCTACCAGCTTGGTGAAGGGTCATGACATCATTCCAAGTGTGGATGGCAGAAGAAACTGGGGATACTTTGCCTGGTAGAGATATGACTTGGGAACAAGGGGAGGGAACCCCAGGAGAACTGTCCTCGGTGCTGGAAAGACTACCAGGGAGGAGGGATTGAGGCCCCCAGGGGACAGAACCAAGAGCCGTGTGGAGGGAGAAAGGTGTGTGTAGGGGGAGGGGGGAGGTGCAAATAGGCCACCTAGGCTTGAGGTAAGAGACGTCTCTTGTAGCTAGCGCACAGGCCTTTTCTTAGCCCCTCATCCCAGCTGTTAGCATCACCCTGCCCCAATTACCCTGCATTTACTTTTTAAGAATCCAATTTTATTTTATTTTCCATTCTGAATTCCCTGCCCCCGCCCTCACCCCCACCTCCTCTACCCATAGAGAAAACAAGAAAAAGAAAATATTTACGAAATATGGACAAGAAAACAAATTCCCACATTAGTCCAGAAAGATTGCATTTGCAACTGGCTTCTCTTTATGCATGTTCCTGCCCATTAGAAAGGAAAGTTCCCTGGGGCCCAGGACTGTTCATTTTTGTCTATTTGTTCCAAGGACCTAGAACACGCACATGTGCGCGCGCGCGCACACACACACACACACACCACCACACACCCCCCCACCACACAGACAGACACACACACACCCCCCCACACACACACACACACCACCACACACCCCCCCACCACACAGACAGACACACACACACCCCCCCCACACACACAGACACACACAGACACCCCCACCCCCCCACATGCCCCAGAGTGTAGTGCCTAGAATACAGAAGGTATTGAAGAATGCCTGTTGACTTGAACACTTAGGGCTCCTCACAGTGCCTGGGATGGAGTCAACACTGCACAAATGTTTGTCACCTGCTGCCTATCCCAGAGTGGGAAGTCCTGTCTCTGTATTTGGTGGGCTTTCCATTTGTAGAGCAAGGGTTCTAACTTGGAGATTCACAGGCCCCCAAGGATTGGAGGCATAGGTTTTAGGGGAAGTCTGAATTCAGATGAGAAAAAATAAATGGCATTTTCATTTTTACTAAGCTTTGGTTTCCTTTGTCATCTCTGGATTGTATTTTATGCATTTAAGAACACGATTCTGAGAAGGTGTCCATAGGCTTCCTGAGCCTGACTGCCCAAGGGGGTCCAAGACACAAAAAAGTGGAGAACCCCCAGGCTAGAAGTTTTCAAGGAAAGAGCAAATGAGATCTCACCTGCTGGAATATTCTTGAAGGGATTCTAGTCTAGGAATAGGATGCATTCAGAGAGGCTCCAATGTCCCTTTCACCTCTGAGATATGCTGGGGGACAGCCACCTAAAATACCCCGGGGTTATTAGGGGTCATAGGACCATCAATCTCAAGCTGAAAGGGGCCTTACCTTAGAGGTTGTAGAATCCAATCCTTTCATTTTACGGGCTGGGAAACTGAGGCCCAGAAGAGCTAAGTAGCCAAGTTGTAAGTGGCAGAAGTGGATTTGAACCCAGACTGTGGGATTCCAAGTTCAGCACTATTTTATGCCAACTGCTATCCACATTCCCAACCCCGAATGGCTAGTAGTCTTCTCTCTGTGTTCTTGGTGAGTGTAGACATGTAGAATTACTGGATTTTTGAGCTGGAAGGAGTTAGCTCTTTTCCATTGTACAGATGAGTAAGTTGAGGCTCAGAAAGGGTACATGACTCCCTCCTGCTAGTTTGTGGCACAGAGAGACTAAAAGTGGGGGCTCCTACTCCTCCCTGCCTATGTTCCCCTGGGATTTGGAGACCTGAATGCTGCTCCCACCTGGAGCAGGCTTCATTTGGGAGGCAGAACCCTTGCTCTGACTTGCACTTAGTTGGCATCAAGACCTCTTTGGAATAGGTCCCAAGTTGTTTGCCCGGAGTGCTTTCCCCTCCCCTGCCCTCCTGAGACAGATGGATCGGGCTTGCAGAAATCCAGCTGAGAGATGCTAGAAACGTGTGTGCGCTTTCCCAATGGAGCTGACTGATTCTCTTTGTTTTTAAAAAAGATATTAGTGCCTTGCTCTTTGGTGTTGGGGAGCTCAGAGGGCTGTTGGTCTAGCTTTTAGACTGCACTGGTGAGTGGGAAAGGGAGACCCTGAGAGAAGGTGCCAGGCTTCCCTTTCAGAGATAATTGATTTGGAGAAATTGCAAATCCTGTCTGGTGAGATGTGGCCAGGCTATCAATAAATAAAGGAAAAGGCATGAGGAGAGGATCTGGTGAGTGAGGGATGTTGGAGCTGAGGTGAAGGCCTCAACTGGGCTCTGGTCTGGAACAGGGTTTTGTGAGCCCTGATGGGTCAACTGCATTTTGGCTGGTATAGCCACAGACGCTTCCTAACTATGACCCTGGACAAGTCACTTAACTTGTCTGTCTCAGTTTCTTTGTCTGTGAAGTGGGGATAATAATAGCTCCCACTTCCCAGGGATGTCATGAAAACTAAATGAGATTTATAAAGCACGGGCCCAAGATAGCTTGGCAGCGCAGCGTCCTCCAGAGTTTTCGTCAAGGCAGGTTACTTCTGGTCACCATTTTTGAGGGTTAGCATCCAGCTGTTTGGGTGTTTTAGTTGAGTTCAGTTTTTTTTTATTTATTTTCCCCACTTTATCAAATGTTGGAGAACTAATGGGGGCTTCCTTCAGACATTAAAAAAGAATCCATTTTGTGTGGCTGCCTCTTGATTTTCTGTCACATCCATTCCTGTCTCAAAACAACAATTAACAGAGAAAAAACAGTTTAAGCAAAACCAAGTCATATCAGCCATGTCTGACCATGTCCCCACTGTTGCACATCCATATACACCCACCTCTGTCACCAGGAAGGGGGGTGTTTCTCGACTCTTCTCCAGAGGCAAGCTTGGCCATGTAATTCTGCAGGAATAAGCAGCTCTGGTGCTGAGCTGGGCATGTAACCCCCAGTGCCGTCTCAGAGCCTGGGACTGGCCAGTTTAGAGGCTTAGAATATAGTGCTGATGAATTCAAGGGCATGGTTTTTTATGCCCATTTGGGACAATTTACTTTTTAGTTTTTTAAAATGAGTTTTGGTGGCTATTTTCTCTTTCTTACAAGCCATAGTGATCCCCAGTATTCCTCCTTCCAGAGAACCATCCTATGTAACAAACAGTATTTTTTAAGGAGGAAAAAAAATCAGTATAACTGATCAATAAATTGAAAAAATCTGAAAGCATGTGCCACGTGTAATCCCTCTGGACCTCCCACCTCCAGGAAGGAGTGGGTTGGAGGCATGAGCAGTTCACTAAATTTCTTTTTATGGCATGGATTTGTCTCTAGCCCTGGGCACAGGTACTCACCATTGGTCAGAGGAAGGACCACAAGAAGCTAGAAAGTGGGTGTATCCATCCTTACTTCTGGAGGCAAGGGCAGGGATTGGGGTAGGGGAAGAAAACCCCAGTCATTGTTGTGTTTAATCAAGAGTTGGCATGATTTAGTGGGTAGAGGACTGGGGTTCAACTCAGGAAGATCTAGAATCTTTGGCCTCAGATCCTAGCTAACTGGAGTCTCTTAATCTCAGTTACCAATCTGGAAAATGGGGATAATAATACCTGCAGAATCTACCTCGCAGAATTGTGGGAATCAGATGTGATAATGTGCTTTGTGAAAGCTAAAGCACTAATGACATGATAGTTGTTAATTTTACTACCGCTACTAATGGTAACCTCATTGAATTATGGAATGGTGGAATTGGAAGGCACGTCAAAGGTTACCTGGTCCAATTCCTCAGGCCCAGGGAGGGTACATGACTTACCCTGGCTCCATCCAGTGTGGTAGAAGAGCTGGGATCAAAATTCAGGTCTCCAGATTCTCAGACTCTGTGCTTTGCACGAGGCCACCCAACGCCGTCTTTGTACAGACCTGGGCGGCAGGGACAAAAGGACCTTTCCTTACTGTGAGCACAAGTTGTATTTAATTACAGTGTGTGGTTCAACTGTTTATTTTTAATTAAATTTTATTTTTTAAATTAATAAGTATTTATTTTCTCTCCCTCCTACTTCTCTCTCCCCCACTGGAAAAAGAAAAAGAAAACCCTTGTAACAAATTTACTTAGTCAAACAAAATATATTCTCATATTGGCCATGTCCAAAAATGAATGTTTTTGATTTTGTAACATGGAAATTATGGAATATGGAGGCCACTGGGGGACAAAGCATTAAAACTAACCAGGAGAATGGAGGCAGGTGTGTCAACATGACTCAGGAAAAGGTTTGGATATTCAATGAACTTATATCATCTCATCTTTGCAAAAGAGTTGAAAATTAGTGGGAAGTCCAGCAGGGGTTTAGGGCTTTGAAGTGGGACGAATAATGTCCTGTCTTGGCAGAAAGGAAAAGCTAAGTGCTGTGGGAAAGATGGGCCCC
Source organism: Trichosurus vulpecula (assembly GCF_011100635.1). NCBI lineage: Eukaryota > Metazoa > Chordata > Mammalia > Diprotodontia > Phalangeridae > Trichosurus > Trichosurus vulpecula. Next base: position 196,840,693 of record NC_050581.1, on the reverse strand, counting down.
ACCGTGAAGGCTGCTTGGTGGGCTGAGGACCGTGTGTCTGCCTTGCAGGAGGGGCAAGGATAAGGTGCTCACCCCAGTGATCAAGGCCTTTGATACGGGCTTGATGCCCATCTGGAGTTGGTCACAATAGAAATCCATATTTGCTTGTATTTATCCTTTGTGTATTTTGAACACACTTACAGATGTGTACAGATTTTCTCCCCTGATTGAATGTGGCTGCCTTGAGATCTGGGACTGTTTGACTTTTGTCTGGTAGAGCCATGATTTCATTGGTTTAGGGAATTCTTGGATTAGGAAACCACAGGGTGCCTCCTTCTCCGCAACTCATGGTTTTCGAGCATTTCCCAGAGCAGTAAGAGTCAAAGGGCTCGTTTGGGAGTCCTACAGACAGGATGGGGTAGAGTGGGGGATTCGCTACAGGTCTTCCTGGCTTTGGGGCCACCTTTCTATCCACCCCACTGTCTACACTGTCTCTGGCATTAGGCACAATCAGGAATTGTTAATCCATTGAATTTTGTTCTGCCATTCTTTTCCCTAAGTTACCATGCAGAAAGGCCTTGTTTTGGCTGGATCTAAGAGAAGAAGGATTCTGTTGTTTGTACACAAAGACAAAGAGAAAGCAAGGAGGAGGCCCAATTTTGGCCACACCAGCTTGCTGAGCCTCACCAGCCCAGGGGATTTTTCTACTTGGTAGATGGGGCAGGTTCAGAAGGTTACACGCTGTCAGCAAGGTCTGACATTAGCCCAGAGGCCAAGTGAGCAGAAGCCTGCCATGTTTTCAGGAAAGCAGTCTGGGGTGGTGAGGAGAGCGCTGACATGGAGCCAGAGGAACTGGGTTTTGGGCCTGGCTTTACTCCCTACTCTCTTCTCTCTGAATAGTAGTTTCTTGATCTGTAAAATGAGAGAAGTTGGGTATTTTTGGGTTAATAGAGTGTTAGCTTCAGATACACATTGTGACTATAAGTAGGTCTAGAAGTGGGTGGGAGATAAACATGTGAGGCAGTGAGTATAGACAGTTCTTTCCAGGAGTTTGAGTGTGAAAGGAAGGAGGGATAGAGCATGCTAGTATGAGGGAATGGCAAAGTCAAGGGAAGATTTTTGAAGGAAAGAAGACACTTGGGCAGTTTAGGTCAGTATCCTTTGTTCCTCGGGGGAGAAAGGTGGTGGACAGGAGAACAGACTCCTTCTAAGGTGAGCTTGATTACCTAGAAGCCAGCTGGGAGGATTTTATTGCTGGCTCATGCTGTGGGTCAGCATGGGTACTGTGTTTGGTGAAAGGTTGGCTTAGTCATTTGGAAAACAAGTCCCAGCATTCCTGTGTCATGGAGTCCTTTTTGTAAGTATTCTGGCTGTGTGATCTTGGACAAGTCACTTTACCTCTTAATACCTCAGTCAATTTGTCCATTAAAGCCTATGGACTCTTAGAATAAGGTTTTTAAGAGTAGAACATAAGATGCAGGGGATCGCCGAGTTACAGAAGTTTGCTCACCTGTGTTTGTAGAGGGAGTGTCTGATACCGATGAAATCATGGATGGAACAGTAATAAATTCCATATTCTCAGCTTTGCTGACGAATGGACCTTCATGGAGGAGAGTATAGGGAGCATGTTTGGGGGGCAAATGATCCGGAGAATTATTTTAGCTTTTCTTTGTTCCCCATCTGTAGAAATATGGCTTATTTGTGCCCGAAGTGTGTGTGTGTGTGTGTGTGTGTGTGTGTGTGTGTGCACATGCATGCATGTGTGTGTGTGAGAGAATAAACATTTATTAAGTTCCTACTGTGTACCAAGTACTGTGCTAAGCACTGGATCTGTAAAGGAGGCAAAAGACAGTCCCTGCCCTCCGGGACTTTCCAATATATAGTATATATGTTTGCATATATAGACACACATGGATTCTACATATGTGTCTACTATGTGCAAGGCACTGCGGATACCAAGAGACAAATGAAAAGCAGCTTCTGTCCTCAAAGGTCAATCCCCATATGTGTGTGTATGTTTATTCATATATGTGTATATACATATGTATACGTATATATGCATATATATATCCATATCCATATATATGTATATATGAATTGTGTCACACAGCTAAGAGAAATTCAGATAGTATTCCAAATCCTCTTTAACTTTCTCTTCACTAGCTGCCATTTAAAAAAATGCTAATACCTTTCTGCACTGGAGGAAGGGGCCAAGAGAATCTGGTTGAGATGCCTTCCCCAGAACTGGCCGCTTCATTCTTGGTGGGGTCAGACCAGGGCAGTCAGGAGGTCGAAGGATTCACAGCACGTGTGTCTCCCCAGTCCTACCTTACTTCTGACACAGCCATCAGCGTGTCCCCACAGGCTTCAGGGATAGATCATTCTGGGGAAGAGAGGTAAAGTTCGCACCTTTTCCACTAAGAATGATGGTAAAGTAGATTTTTCAGTATGAGGCAGGGAAGCTAATTCTCTTGGTAAAATGGTATGATTGTGAGAGGATCCTGATGGAGCTGTCCTCTAAGTGAGGGAGCCCCTGGGCCCTTTGAGGTCTTCAGAGGGAGAAAGGATGACCAGGTGATTTCAAAGATGTCCTGGCTTCGCCTCGGGCTTGGGCTTAGTAGCCTGAGGTCACCTCCCAGCTAGACTCTTTGGTTGCACGACCCAGCCCTGAATGGCACAATCCCTTCCACAAGGCTGTTATTGGGCTTTTTCCTTCATGCCCCAGAGGATTCCAACTGGGTGATGATTTTGCGATGGCTTCTACTGGAATTAAAGTAATTGTGACTGGTTTGTATTTCATGGAAGACACACTCAACGCTTTCTAATTAGGCCTTGGAAGATTTGGCTGGCTGTGGTTAGAGCTCTTCTGTCTGGGTCAAAGCAAACTCTAGCAAGCAAGATGGCCTCTTAAGAAAATCCCAGCATCTTGGAAAGAAAGAGCTCTTAGTATCTCTTGGTATCAGGAGAAACCTGGGTTTGAATCCTAGCTCTGGGGAGACTTCGGCAAACAATTCAACATCTCAGTGACCTGAGCTGTAAAATACGTATAATCATTCTTGTGGTTCCTGCCTCCAAGGGTTGTTGTGAGGTTCAGATAAGGCAAGGTCCGTAAAGGGCTTTGTCCCATTTGGAGCACTCTGTCAACATCACCCGGCCCTCTTTCCTAGTGTTTCAGACATGTTGGGTGGGCAGTGCCTGTGTGACAAGGCAGTCCTCACATCAGCTGAGGGACTAGCCGGTGCTTTGCTGCTGCTGGGCCCCTCCCAGTAGAGGAAGTTCTCACCCCCCCCCCCCAGCCTTCCAGGTGGCCTCAGCCTTCTGAGGCTCCTTTTACACTAAGTCTTCTCGTTCCTGTTGTACCTTTCCTGGATGTTTTGACTTTGGAAATAGCTGCAGATGCTCAAGCCCAGTTTTTGTACAACAGCGATCCCTAAATTGGAGGAAGCCAGAGGCCGAGCCATATTGGGATCTATTTTTCCCTGCTCTTACACAATTTCTTTATGTGCCTTTAGTCTTTTTTTCTCCAGTAGACCTTATTTGGGAAATTTCTTTTCTGCCCACAATCAAATCAGCACTAGTTTGGATTAACTAGGGGCAGGGCCAGTTGGAATTAATGGGGAAAAAGTGAATATTTGAAAAGAAATGTTTTAGTAGTTTCCAAGTAGTGTGGCCTGGTGGGTACAGTGTGGAACTTGGGGCCAGAAAGATCTGGGATGAAATTCTCCTTCCGACATTTACTTGGTGTATGATCATGGACACTAAACCTTGCCAAGCCTCAGTCTCCATATCTGTAAAATGGGGATAGTGGAACCTACCTTATAAAGTTGTTGTAATGGTCAAATTAAGGGCTGTGTGTAAAAGGCCCTGCAAACTTTACAACTGTTTTATTGGTTTTGCTTAAATGTTTTTCCTTGAGTGGTGGTGATGTTCAATGAAGGGGGTGTCTTCTGAGGCAGGAAAGCAGTGGTGAAAACGAAAGTCAACAGTAGAACTTAAAAACAAAATTTCAAGCTAGGTGGTGCAGTGTATAGAGCACCAGGCCTGGAGTCTGGAAGACTCATCTTCCTGAGTTCGAATCTGTCCTCAGACACTTACTAGCCATGTGACCCTGGGCAAGTCACTTCACTCTGTCTGCCTCAGTTTCCTCATCTGTAAAGTGAGCTGGAAAAAGAAATGGCAAACCATTCCAGTGTCTCTGACAAAACAAAGTCATGAAGATTCAGGCTGAAATCTTTACCTGTGGGCCATAAACTTGCTTAAATATTTTGCTAACTAATTTTCAATATAATTGGTTTCCTTGGTAAACCTATGTATTTTAATTTATGCCTTTAAAAGTATTATTCTGAGAAGAGGTCTGTAAGGCTTCACCAGACTGCCAAAGGGATCCATGCCACAAACATAATTACCCAAAGGAATATTTCTAAAAAGTCAGTGTTCATGAATGTAATAAATTAAGGAAATGTTTCAAAAAAACCCAAACAAACCAAAAGCCCCTGCTTTAAATCTATGTAAATGCCAATTATTATTATTCAAGGACTTAGAGTAATTCCTGTTAGGTGAACTTGGTGTAGTTGGTCCTTAAGGGACATTCTTTAATGAAGAGATAAGAATTGCTGCCAATTAGCATGCTGGTAGATGGAAACAGGCTCTAGAAAAAACCTTCTGCTTGTGTAGATTCAAGGTAACCCCCAAGCTTAGGTACCCCATTAATCAGTAACATATAAAACAGTCCTAGATGAAACAAAGTTTCTCAACAGTTCCCACCAAATCTGAAACAGCAAGTCCAAGTGAACCGGGTATTACCTGGTCACCATCTGTCTTTCTCTCCAAGACCACATTTCTAGAGATTTCAGGATCATCTCTTCAACATGAATTTCCCTGAGCTCTGATTCTTCCAAATAAATGCTCATGATCAGAAGCTCACTTTTCCCTGTTGATCCCTTCAGAATCAGGGTGGCCACAAGGCATCGGACACAGCAAAAACAATAAAAACCAGACCTCTCCCCTGTACCCAGTCTGCCAGCATCACTGCTGGTCCTGCCTCTTCCCAGAGAGTCTGGTTGAATGACCCAAGGTATCCACTCAATCCTGTGCACAGGAAGTGTCTGCCTGGAAACAGACTGGGGGAAAAGACCATCCACCCTGGTGAAGTGAGAGCTTTCTAGTAAGGAAGGGATGAGAGCAGGTTGGGAGTAACAGCAGTTTCCACAGAGACGTAGCAATGGTAAAAGGACCTAGGAAAAACCTGGAGGGGAAGAGGAAAGTAACCTGGAGAGAAAAGGGTGTGGTGAGGTCGCAGAAAACAAAGCCAGCTTTTGAGCCTCCACCCCCAGGCAGACGTGTTCCGCCATAAGTCCTCTGGGATGGAGTTGACTATAATTTCCCTGCTGGACTTCAGGTTGCCACCATAGATGGGGGCAGTGAGGAGGGGTGGGCTGATAATCTGCAAGTTTAATTGGAAGGCTTGATGATGCTTTCCTTTTTTGAAACTTAAGGAAGGCAGGGGAACTAACCTCCACCAATTGTCAGTCAGGATTGGCATCTCACATCCATGGAGATCCGTGTATCTGTCCTCCAGCTATTGTCATCGGGGAAGAGCGGCAGGGGATGGAAGCCAGCCACGCTCCTGCTGGCCGAATGGCTGGCTGGGGCGTAGACACTGGAATGGGGCTTGCTTACTACAGGGCTGTCCTCAGCACATCCTCTGCTTTCTTGGGGTACTGTTCCTGAGACATGCTCCCTTCATTCAGAATGCCCTCTTGCTTCCTCTGCCTCTACAAATTTAACTGATTGGAGACCTAGTTCAAGACTCTTCTTTGCTGTGCAGCCAACCCCACTGGTCCACAGTGATCTGAGGAGAGGATTAGAAGAGATAGTGAGAACCTGGAGTCGGGAGGCTTGGGTTCAGTCCTGCCTCTGACACGGTTTTAGCTTTGTCACCTTGGACAAGTCATTTAACTTCCCTGGGGCTCACTAAGGATCACATCGTTCTCTGTGTTTGTACTCCCAGCACAGAGCAGGCAGTTAAATGCTTATTGATGACAGGAGTTAGAGATTTAGAGCTGGAAGGGACCCACCCCGGAATGAGACCCTGAGGAATGATAGAACTTCCCAAAGTACCCCCGCAAAGAAGTGACACAGGTGACACTTGAACTCAGGTCCTCTGAGGCCAGATCTTTCCACGTAACTGTGCTGCCTCTGTCCCTCATCTGCCATGTCCCTCTTTCGGGTGTTTCCCCCTCCCCCCTCCCCATTTATTAATCTAAATTTATTAAATATAATACATCAATATAATACTAATAAATTAATAATATTGATATAATAAATTAATAGAAATTATTAAATTCTTCATGTGGGGCTAGGCGTCATCTAAAGGGGAGGAGCAGGACAAGAAGAGTTGCATGGTTGGTAGGCTTGAGAACACTGGTGAGGCGGGAAGGGGGCTCACCTGCTATTTCTGGTCCTCTGTGACCAACCTAGAGTGGATCACACATGCTTGCTGGCCCTTGCTGTTCTCACACAGGAAACAACCCTTTTGGGTTTGATGGTGTCTCCTGGCTCTCACAGCTGACCCATTCCAAGCAATAAAGTCCAGGTGAAATCACAGAATAATCATTTCTACTGAAAATAAAAAAGATCAAAGGCTGGTTAGAGCATGGTCTGATTTCAGGCAAAATTCACAGAAGGCAGAGCCAAGAGCGAGCCAGAGGTGAAGGAGGCCCACTGAGGCTCGAGATCAGCCTGCACTTGCTAGCATTGAGAATGTCCCCAAGTGGAAGGAGCCACCTTGAGAGATGTTGGACTCTTCCCCTGGAGCCCTGGTGCTGTGGTAGATCCTGGGGGAGACAAAGGCAAAACGCGAACAGTCCCTGTTAGGAGGTTCTGTGGCAATGTTGTCCAGGGCAGCCTTCACGTAGTGGGTTGGTCCAGCTCAGGGATGGGGAACCAGTGGCCTCAAGGCCACATGCAGCCCTCTAGGTCCTCAATTGGGCCCCTTTGACTGAATCCATACTTCATGGAACAAAAGGATTGGTTCTGCAAAACTTGGACTCAATCAAAAGGCTGCACCCAAGGACCTAGAAGGCCACATATGGCCTTGAGGTCACAGGTTCCCCACCCCTGGCCCTTTTGCTTCTCAGATGCCTACTTCCTCTTGGCCCCAGCTAGCACTATGGGAGCCCTCCCCTGGTTTTCTATAACAAGGCTCAGATGACAGCAGGTGGTGAGCTCCTTTCAGACCCCCTCCCACTAAGGAGACAGCTGAAGATGGGGATCACCTTCACAAGTGCAAGAAGAAGAAGATGGAATCAGCAGTTTACAGCAAAAGGATCTTTGGCCCACATGGTTATTCACATGCTGAGCCTTGCTGTTTCTTTCTCTACCACATCTTTTGTGACGTGGAGAGGCAACTTGGGAGCCCAGAGAAAGAGCTGCCTTCAGAGTCCAGGGGACCTGATCTCACAGGCCGCTTCTGACCCATCCTCACTGGGTGACCCTGGGCTATGGGCCCCAGTTCGCTCTCTGGGCTTCTCAAGTCAATCTGCATTGGCAAAGAAGGTCCTCACAGAGAGAGGGATTTGCCACAGCTATGAAGTGACAGCTCTAGTAGAGAAAAGCACCAGCCCCTCCCATTCTTTTTATGCATACCACCATAGGACCAGCCAGTAGCGCCTCTTTCTTGCCTGTGCAACTGCAGTCACCTTCTGAGCCATCTCCCCTCTGAAGGCTCTCCCCATCCCCCTTCCCCACTCCTTCCTCCCAGAGTTTCAAAAGTGATTTCTAAAGTGAAAGTCTGGCTACATGACTTCATTCAATTCTTGTGACTCCCCATCAAATATGAACTTTTGTTTGGCATTCAAAGCTTTTTTATGACCTTGCTCCAGTTTGCCTTATTACACACGAATCTGCTTCATACACTGCCCTGTCCTTTCCACTCTTCCTCACACATGAGATTCCAGCTCCAATATCTGTGCTTTCTCACTGGCGGGGTCCCAGGCCTGGAGTGCCCCGCACCCATCCTCACTTTCGCTTTTCTGAATCCCCACTTTCTTTCTCAGCTCAGGGTCCACCTTCTACACAGCATCTTTCCTGAGCCCCGGAGCCACCAGTGCTCCCCCATTACCTTCCATACACTTTGTATGTGATTATGTATACTTTGTATGTAGCTATATATTATAGATATACTTTGTATATAGTGTGCCAGGCACTGTGCTGAGGGCTTTACCAATATAGCCTCACAACAACCCTCGGAGGGACGTGCTATTTTTATCCCCATATTCCCCATGGGGAAGCTGAGTCGAACAGGTGAAATGACTTGCTGGAGGTCACAGAGCTAGTAAGAGTCTGAGGCCAGATTTGAACCCAGCTCTTCCCGACTCTATCCACTGTACCCTGAGCTGCTTCAAAGATCTTCAAGAAAACAGAGGCTGCTTCTTAGGTGTTGGCTAGAATTCCTCTCTTGCGGTGAGTTGGACCTCGTGGCTGCTGAAATCCTTTCTGACCCTGAAGTTCTGTCCTACTGAATTTGTCCCTCTGTGCGAAGGCCGCATCAGAGGCAGCTGGGGAGCTGAATAGTGCCTGCTTGTGTGCAGTGACTTCTCGAGCTAGGCAGACACATGCCATGATCCTGATCATTATGCAGCCTTGCAGAGGCTGCATTGGCCCAGGGGAGCCATCCAGCATGGGGCAGTGATCCTGGCTTTGGGCCTGGGCAGCACAGCTTTGGTCTTCAAGGGGGAAGCCCGTATCTCCATTCTGTTTCAGCAAACGATGTGGATGAGGAATCTCCACTAGAAAATGGCCCAGCTGAATGAAGCATGTTATTTTGAGTTGAAATTTTAAAGCTTTTGACCTTTTTAATAGGTGAACATTTAGGCAAAAGGAAATGAAGGCATTTTATGTAAAAATTCTTTTTTTACCATTAGAGAATGAGGTGGACAGCTGGAATCTCAAATGATGATGTTGTTTGGTACATCAGACCAGGCAAAGATTTAGGAAAAAGTTGGAAACTTTGATATTTTCTAAAAATCCCAGGACTGTAGTAGCTAATAACACGTTTCTGAGTTTGGGATAAAAAATAAAAGTCTACTCACAGATTAAAAAACCTGTAAGTAGGACTGAGGGCTGAGGAAATCCTGCTGAGAACTGAGAAAGACATCGCAGTGCTGAGTCCCTGGGAGCAGGGTTCTAGGGGAAGTGAGATGAGTTGGATCTGGGTGTTCCAAGGACATCAGCACCTCCCATAGCTTTCCTAGCTCTGTCTCTAAGCTAAGAGGCCAGCCTCCTGCAGGGCCTGCTGTCTTCCCCCAAGAAGGCTTAATTGGAGAGCTTGAAAAAGGAAGTGAACTGGAGGGAGGAGAGGAGGCAGGAGAGTGGGGTAGAGGAGGGGGAGGGGGAAAGACTTGTTTTCACCTTTCAGAATTGTTACCGAATAGCATCTGCCCCTTCTGCCCATAGACAAGGATGTAGATACAAGAAATGGTGACATTAGTCAACATCTGGTTAATTTGTAGCTCGTGCCTAAGAGTGATCACCTCCTTTCTTCCCAGCGTTCCAACCAGGCTGACAGTATGCGTGTACTGGGGGGGGGGGGGATGAGTTCTTCCCATTTTTCAGTGAAGGAAGTTGAGGCTCCAGGAGGGGGTGTGACTTGCCAGCACTCGAACCCGAGTCTTCTTACACCAGGGGTAGCATTTCTTCCACTTCTCCAACACCCAGAGCTTCCCACACAGAAGGTGCTTAATAGATGCTTGGTGACTGATTGATTGGATGGTTCCACCATGCTGCCTCAGGGAAGTATCTTAAATTCATTTTATGCCAAGCTTGTAATCAATTTGGTGAGCAGGAAAAGAGGACAAGTCACAATTTGGACATATCTGCTTTCAGAATATGGAATGGTTTAAGTCCACTTAATTGGTATTTAAAAATAAATGTGGCTCCCTTCCAGTGCTGATGTTTTGAAATGGAATTGGAAGGCAAGCCCTTTATCTGCCAACAGCTGAAATTTCATTTTAAAAAAATGATATAAAGAACAGATTCGGGCCATTTTCTTCTTGGCATTTCCAGACAAGTTAGTGTTTGGGGTAGGGGCCTGCACAGCAAAGCTGAAGGTAGAGACTTGGCAGTGCCCAGCATCTCAGGCCATGAAGGCAGCCGCCACAGCTACGCTGGTGGCTGACCCGACTGGGCTGGCCATCTGGATTATTACAGAATCATCCTTTCCTATTTACCCCACATGGTGTAGACACAGCTTTCATTTGTTCCCACTCAGGATTGCTGGCTGGCTTGTTTGGCTTCCCTTTGTCAAGGACTGGTCTTGGCACAGAACCAAACCTTTAGGCCTTCCCTTTGGGTCTCGAGCTTAATTTCTCTTTCAGTTTTCTTGCCTTGGTTTTTCTTCTCCTGTGTGGCTTCTCGATTAATGTTGCTTTACTGTTGCGGTCACCCGCCTCTTTTCTAACAGGTAATGATGGCAATAACCCATTTATGACGTCTGAAGTCCCTTATCCCAACAGAGTGCTGGCGAACCTAAGAAGTAGTGGGATCTTCATTTGAGATGGAGCCGTAGGGAAAGGAAGCAATTTGTCACAGGTTACCCACCCCTGGTCTAGAGCTGGTAAATGTTTAGAGCTGGGATTTGAACCCAGGTTCTGCTAACGCATCGTACTATAGCGGAGATAGTCCTGGATTTGGAGTCAGAGAACTCTAGGGCAGATCCTGTTCTGGGAGCCTTGTACGAATGACTTCACCTCCCTGGGCCTGGGTCACCAGTTGGACTAGATAATTTTGGAAGTCTCTTCCCACTTAAAATCTTGGTTTCTGTGATCCTGGGTCCTGGCTTCAAGTCCTGACTTTGCTTCTTGTGTCCATGTGCCGTTGAGAAAGTAACTTGACCTCCCTAGGTTTGAGCATGTGGAGAATGAAATATAACAACCACAACCATAATATTTGGCTTTTAGATAGCACTTTAAAGCTCACAAGGCACTTTTTTTGTCTGCTACAACAAAAGGAACTTTATTTAAAATAATTTGTTACAGACATGTGTGCACGGAAAAGCTCTTTAGTTGGCTGTGTATAGGAATGCCAAATAATAAATAACATTAGTGTAGCAGACCTCTAAACATTAATGATGCCTTGGCGAACAAAGTAGATTTAACCCAGGATGCGTCTGAAAGCTCTGCTGACTATTCTCTGCAAGAAGATTTCCCTTCTGTTTCTTTACAGGTGAGAAGTGATTAAACACTGCTAATACAAACTTTATATTAAGGGCACATACTTTTAAAAATAGCCCATGAAGATCTTGTCTGATATCTTTTTAAATGCTGATATACAAGCTGGGATTCTTCATTCTGAAGAGAGAACGTTAGCCATACAAAGAATTTTGAAATGAGAAATAAGTATGAATGAAAAAAATGACCCATCTCCCAATCCTTTTGTTAGTTACAAGTAGGGAGAAAATGAAGGGAACACACTAGATAAAATACCATCAAGAAGAGAAAAACCACTTTCTTTTCTTGAAACCAAAAGTTATGGCAGCGACGGTGAGGCTCTGTGAGGGACGAGGGGAGGGAGGGATCTATGGCTCCCTGGGAGGCTGCCTTGGGCAGGCACTGACCATTTCATGCTTACTCTGAAGTCTTCACCAAGGAAGAAGAGCAGAGGGCCAGGAAAGGTAGGAGGCTCTCACTCGGGACACCTGGTGGCCTCTTGGGTAACATGGACATCTCTACCTGTGTCTCTTCTCTGACTGATACCTCCATTGTGACTAAATGACTCAAACCACCGCAGTGATCCTTCCTGTTCCAACTTAATGCTGTGACAGGGACAAAAGGGCAACGTTACCTCTTCCAGAGTTCCAATCTGTCGTCCCTCCAGCTTTATACAAGCACTTCCTTTCCTGGCAACTTTCTGCAAAGCGCTTTTCACAAACAGCATCTCATTCCACCCTCACAACAAGTCTGGGATGTTCTATTATTACCTCCATTTCACAGATGAGGAAACTGAGGCAGTCAGACTTCGTGTGAGCAGCCCAGGGTTCCCCAGGTACTAAATGTCTGCACCTGGATTTGAACTCCTTACTCCAGGCTCCACCCCGCTGCCTCTGAATGGGTTACAGCTAGCATTCAATAGCTCTTTAAGGTTTGCACAGTGCCATAATATGGCATCTCATTTGTACCTGATAACAGCCCTGGGAGGTAGGTGCTATTATTATCATCTCTATTTTACAGAGAAAGAAACTGAGGCAAACAGGAGTTAAGTGAGTTGCCCAGGGTCACAGCTAATAAGGTTCTGAGGCTGGATTTGAACCCACATCTTCTTGACTCCCAGTCCAGTAGTCCATCCACTGTGCCACCAGCTGCCTCAACGAAGGGCTTGGTGCAGACAGAGGTTTCAGATCCAACCCACCTAAATCTTTGATCCTTTGTTTGAAATATTTTAACCACCCTTGGTGTCTTTTTCTTTTCCAATGAATCATTCTTATCTGTCTTCAGATGTGAGGGTGTCGGGACCTCACGTTGTCTGTCTGAAGCTCTGAAGCAGAACCTGTCAGTGACAGTCTGTTCCACCTTCTTCCTGCACCCTCAGAAAAATTGTGTCTCCTCCACAGGAAGGGTTGGCCCACAGCCACAGTGGCCTCTTCCTGCTCAGACCAGGGGAGCAGGTGGTGACTTCTCCCTCCCCTCTTTTCATCAGGCCTCTGCCCTGGACACCTCTGAGTAGGGATGGGCATGGAGGAGCAGGAGAGAGGCCCAGAAGATGGAATAGACAATGTGGGGCCAGGCTTCCATTCTCCTGCAATCCTCTGTCACAGTGCTGCCCTTGGTCTGCGGCCCTGGCTGGAAACTCTGAGAAAGGCAGGTGGGGAGCCCTAGACTGGGGAGTGTCCTGGATGGGCCTTTCTGCATAGGAAAGAGATAGAAAAAGAGACTGGGCCTGTGGCCTCCATGGTATCAAGACCTCTTGGATGAGGAAACTCTTCTCCCAGTGTAGGCAGCCACCTCTGCAGCTTCAAGGGCACTGACAGAGGTCATGTGCATATGGCGGAGGCTGGACCTGAACCCAGACCTTCCTGGTTCTCAGGCTGCTTCTCTACCATCCTTCTTTCTTCTCAGTAATCGCAAATATCTGCCTCTTCACACTATGCACCTTGAGTCCTTCATCTCAGTGCCAAATGGAAATGGAATTAGGAAGCCTGTTTCTAGAAGGCTTTTCTCCCCTCCTCTTCCTTTCTATGATTCAACGGTTTTTCTTTCCAAATTGCTGGCTTAAGCTTGAATTTTTCTAATTTTATCTCTTTACGTTCAGGGGATCAGAAGTTGCTCTGAGTTTCTGTTTTTGTACCACATCCTTTAGGGGTTTGCTTTGACTCAGCATCTTATGGTCCTGGGAGGGGATGAGGCAGTAGAGTGCTGCTCAGTGGAAAGAGCCCCAGCTCTGGAGTCCTAGGCTCTGGATGCAAATCCCCACTCTGACTCTTACGACCATGTGTCTTCAGGCAAGTCACTTCATCTCTCTGGGCCTGAGTCCCCCCACCCCCGACGCTTGTCCCTCCAGAATGAGGGAGTTGGAATAGGTCACCATCATCATCATTATCATCACCATCATCACCACCACTACCACCATCACCACCACCACCATCATCATCATCACCACCACTACCACCATCACCACCACCACCTTCATCATCACCACCATCACCGCCACCATTATCATCATCATCATCACTACCACCACCATCACCATCATCATCATCACCATCACCACCACCATCATCATCACCACCACCACCACCATCACCACCACCACCACCACCATCACCATCACATCATCATCATCATCACCACCACTACCACCATCACCACCATCATCATCACCACCATCACCACCACCATTATCATCATCATCATCACTACCACCACCATCACCATCATCATCATCACCATCACCACCATCATCATCATCATCATCACCACCACCATCACCATCACCACCACCATCATCATCATCACCATCATCATCACCACCACCACCATCACCACCACCACCACCATCACCACCACCATCATCATCACCACCACCACCATCATCATCATCATCACCACCACCATCACCACCACCATCATCATCACCACTACCACCACCATTATCATCATCATCACCGCCACCACCACCACCACCACCACCACCATCACCACCACCATCATCATCACCACTACCACCACCATTATCATCATCACCACCACCACCACCATTATCATCATCATCATCACCACCATCATCACCACCACCATTATCATCATCACCACCACCACTACCACCATTACCACCACCATCACAATCAGCACCACCACCGCCACCACTACCATCATCATCATCATCATCATCATCATCATCATCATCATTGCCAATAGTAAAAATAACAACATCTGACATTGGTTTGTAGCACTTAACACATTATCTCTTTTGATCCTCACAATAGCCTTGAGAGGTAGAGACTGTCATTATCTGCGTTTTACAGATGAAGAAACTGAGAATGAAAGAGGTGTCCAGGGTCACATAGCTACTAAGTGTCTAGGACATAATTTGAACTCAGGTGTCCTGACTCCGCACTGCCATCTTTAGTTCTAAGACCATCAGTTCTCTGCCCTGGGCACCTCTGAGCTGGGGGAGCTGGAGAGATGCCCAGAAGATGGCATAGACAATGTGGGGCCAGACTTCTGTTCTGGAGCGCTCATTTCAGTGGGCGACCTCCCCCGCCATGTCCGTAATTACCATGTTTCATCCCTCTTTGATGTGAGATCTGACTTTTCCTTTGGTCATCCCTGCCTCTTTCTCCTGGCCCTTTCTCTCTCCTTCTCACCCTGCCTTTCTCTTGCTGTCTCTGCTGAAGTCCTGGGAGATCTCTGGGCTAAAGTCTTGGGAGGTCTCCAGGCAAGCATGAGCGCTGATCAAGTGCCTGCTGCCCAGGCACCCACAGGCCAAAGGTGCTACCCAGTGGCCTTGCCCTGCTGTTCTTGGCTCCTGACAGTAAAGCCCTTTCTTTGCTTCTACCTCTCCGCCTGGGACTCTTCCTTGGTTAATGACCAATGCAAGTGTTCCTGGGATGGAGCCATCAGAGCTGAGCTGAGGCCCTGCTTGGGCTCCCTGGTGAGGGTGGGCAGGGGCTCCCCTTGGGCTCCATCCTGGAGTGACAGGCAGCAGACAATTCATCACGAGGAGGGACGAGTTGGCATTCGTGGGTCACTTTCGCTGAAAAGTAAATAAGAATCTATCTTTTAGCTTGCCCCACTCCAAGGTGAATATTGACTCTAGCTGCTTTCCACATGTGGAAAAAGCCTCCACTCAGTAAATTAGAGCTGAGCACTGAATGTATCTTCTTAATGACTTCTGCTCTGTGGAGCTAGAGAACACAATGTTCCTTTCGGGGTAAAAAGCAAAAAGCCAACCAAACAACACACAGGCCCCTCCCCCCTCTCCCCTCCCCCCACCTCTGGCAGTTTCTGGCAATGCCATTCAGCTGCCACAGGAAGGCTGGGAGATAACAGGGATACCGAGGCAGCTTTGGAGGCTGTGACCTGGCACTGCCAGGCTTTCCAACCCAGGCTTGGGAAGCAAATGTCCTGGAAGACAGGCTCTTGTTAGTGCTGTCACCTGCGGGGTTGGACCTCTCCCCTGCATGAAGCTTGGACAGCCCCAGTTATCTGCACGTTGTCTACCTCTTAGACAGTGAACTCCTTGAGAGTCTGGATTATTTTGGCCTCATATCCCCAGAACTTGGTGCAGGATCTGGCACACAGTAGGGCCTTAATCAATGTTTGTTGATGGATTGACTTTGTTTTATATCTAGACTGTTGTGGATAGTGTAATGCCACAGCTAGCCTGCGAGTGCTTTGGGCCGGGACGTTGGATTAGGAATCTAGAGGCCCAGGGTTTGACTTCACTGTCTTTGGGTCATTCACATGATATCTTCCTCACTTTACTCTTCTCTGAGATGAGGGTGATGTTACCTGCCTCACCCACACCATAGGGTACTTTGTGAGTTGTGAATGAAGTGATAGTATGCAGTCCAGAGAATGCTATGCTTGGACTCAGGAGAGACCTGGGTTCTAGGTTTGCCAGTTGTGTGCCTGGGCAAGCCTCATAAGTAGTGTGGTGCCTGGGACGTGTTCCTTCCTCCCCCCTGCCTCCACAAATCCATCATTTCCTTCAAGGCTTGCTTCATATGCCACCTCTTCTGTGATGCCTTCCCTGGTTCCCTCACCTGCTTATTCGATTCAGCAAGCATCTGCTATGCCCAAGGTGAGAGGAGAGCTTCTGGAGGGCCAGCCTTGGAGGCCAAAAGAAGTGGGTTCCACTGGCTGTGTGGCTGTGGTCAGGTCTAGGCAACTCTCTGAGATGGCTTCAGATGGGCAGTGGTGGTGGTGGCATCATAGAATCTAGAACTGTGTGTCAGCTGTGTGTGATGATGTCCCAGCATAACCTTTAGGGTTTTTCGTCTTCAGGTACAAAATTGGAGATAACAGGAAGACATTCCTCCCTACGCACACACCTCAAAACAGTCAGATGGCGGCTGTCATCAGCATTTAGTGACAGAAGGATTGGTGAAGCAGGCTTGGTGCTAGAGAATGGGCAGAGAACAGACATGAGACGAGGTGCCTTTAGGGGTTAGCCAGACCTGGGGCGAGTGAGTGCCCATCAGACCTGGCCACCGCTGACAAGAGGGAGAGTCTGTCCCCTCAGCATTCCACTAGTGAGGCCCGGTTTCCTTAGGATTTTACCAGCTGGCCTAGGTGAGGGAAATGCAGGTGAGCCTTCAGGAGCGGGGCGGGGGAGGGGGGGGGTGCTGTACCAAAGGCATCTGAGCTGCTGAGTTTCCTTCCACTCTTCTCCAGACACTATGACATGGACCGGGTGAGGCGGGTTCCAGGGGAGACTGTGTCTCTGTGGACCCTGCAAAGGGCAGACAGAACTCCTGGTTGCTTCCTTTAACGTGGATCTCGACGTAAACAAGGTGCCTGTGCCTGTGTTGGTGTGGTATTGTTGCTCTTGGCCCCAGCAGCCGCAGCAAGACAGAGATTCTTAGAGGATGCATGGAGACTTTGAAGATGTTTGAGGGCGTTTGGCAAGTAATTCGAGGAGCCCCAATCCATGTAACGAATAGCAGGGTGGGCGAAATGTCAGAGAATTTTCTCCTGACGTTGGCCGTTTCTTCAGTTGAGCTTGGCTCAGGTTGAAGCAAATCTTCACTTTCTCGATCAAATAATAAGAAAATAGATTCTATCACGGATGCGCTAATTGCAAACAGCCCCAACATTAAAAAAATCTTAGGATTGATTTTTCATGGAAGCATTTTTTGGATTGTCAAAATGTTTGTGGGTTACCAAGTTCATGTCTCTAGGTTGTCAGTGTTTCTACCAGACTGTCAGTTCCTTGAGGGCAGGGAATGTGCCTTATTAAATCAGTATATCTGAAGAGCCCAGCACCGTGTCTTCTCTCTCTCTCTCTCTCTCTCTCCCTCTCCCCTTCTTTCTCTCCCTCCCTCTCTTCTCTCTCTCTCTCTCTCTCTCTCTCTCTCTCTCTCTCTCTCTCTCTCTCTCTCCCTCTCCCTCTTCCCCTTCCTCTCCCTCTCCCCTTCTTTCTCTCCTTCCCTCCCTCCTTCTCTCTCTCTCTCTCTCTCTCTCTCTCTCTGTCTCTCCCTCTCTCTGTCTCTCTCTTTCTTTCTCTCTCTCTCTCTCCCTCTCTCTCTCTCTCTGTCTCTCCCTCTCTCTCTGGACTTCTGATCTCATGGGCATAGGGCATTCTTAGTACAGAAACTCTCTTCCCTGGTGTATGTCAGCAGCTTCTCTGTAGGTCATTCTTCATCTCTTGGACTGTGCTAACAGCCTCCTAACTGGACTTCTTGCCTCCAAAGGTCCCATCCATCTTCAGTCCATCCTCCACATACTTTACTGTTTAAGTAATAGGGAGTTGGACTGGATTTGTGATTTCATTGGTACAGGGAACTCCCTCTACCTGCTCAAGTTGGTGCCTTCTCTGCAATTTGTATTCTTAGCCTTTTTGGGGGTCATGGACCCCATTGGCAAGCTGGTGCAGCCTATGGGACCCCTTCTTAGAATGTTTTTAAAGGCATCAAACAAATAGGATTATGAAGGACACCAATTATATGGAAATACAGTTATGAAAATCTTTTTTCTAAAACCTCAATTTCCCAAACCCCAGGTTAACCTCTGTCTCAGAGTAGCTGGGGGCGGTGAGAGGTTAAGTGGTTTGCCTGCAGTCACCAGCCATTGGGTGTCAGTTCTTTCTGCCTCCTCGGCTGCCCCTTTGTCCACTATGGCAGTGAGGGCGCTGCCTCCCACCTGGTGCATAATCAGTACATGCTGAATACAAGCGTATTGAATTGAATGCATGAGTCAACAGTGTACGGTTTCCAGATGATGACTCCAAATGAGAAGGTCCCAGTGGCCTGAGACATTGAATGTTTTGAGGCCTAAAATTGCAATAAGATGACTTTTAAATTAATTTGAATCGCTCCAAACCTGCCTTTCCCCCTGTTACAAGGCAAGAAATTGCTTGTTTATGCTTCATTAGTCAAGTTGTAGCTTGGGGAAATTTTGCCAGTTGAGCTCTAAGTGTGTGTGTGTTATATTTCATGAAGGGAAGGTAGGCAGACCTTGGATGAGTCCAGAGGGGCAGCGAAACTGAATCTGCTGCTTCTCCTAAAGGCGTCATTCCAGCTTTCTGCAGACTTGAGCTAGTCTTGAGATAGCGTCTCCTGGAGAGTGAGTGTCCCGGGGACAGATGCCAGGGTGCTCTGCTCGCTGCTGCAGTGGGCTGCATTTCCCTGCACCATCCAGTGATTATCACGTTCATGTGGTCAGCATGTAATCATTGAGTGCCATATCCTCCGCCTCCCCCATGGGCATGGAACTTGAGGGACAGCGATGTCAGGGATGGGATTCTGCACCCCAGGAGCTCCAAATTTGCTGTGGTATTTACCTGGCAAAGCCTCCCTAAAGCAATATTAATTCCTTCCCAGGATCACCTAATTTAGGGCTTTTCATGCTACTTGGGCCCAGGAACTTGGGGTTTGGAATATGCTGAAGGCACCCATAAGGGCAGAGGTCAAGAATACAACCACCTAGCTGAAAGTGGAATGGCTCATTTACTTGTCAAGAGGTTGGGTGGGGAAGGGCAGTATGGGAATGCAGTAAGGTCACCTTATCCTCACCTACTCCATGGACAAGCTGTCAGAATTAGTGCAGCTGCTTCAAGGAGAAGCCTTTTTTGGTTCTGCACTTTCCTCAGCTTAAAGAAGGGAAGGAACCCTTGCTCCTTTTGAGTCAGAGTGGCAGTGTGAATTAATGACATTATAGGCCAGTCAAGCCTGGATACAATTAATACCATGCCAGATCCTATAGTATAATCTTTAGGATTTCAGAAATCATGGTGGGCTGGGGTCATCATAAAAAACTTCATGGATATTAACTGAGCCTTAATCAGGTGGAAACAGGACAAAAGGGAGAGAAGTTTCTAATTACCATGAAAATAGCTGTGGGAAAAGAAGGTTCTGGAACTAGCTGTCCTCTGCTTTAATAATAACAAGAAACCCAAGATGAGACTCTGTCCTTCTTTTTTGGGACAATCATTCATCTGCCTGCTTACTTGGGATGGAGGATAATCTGTGGGTTAAAAATCTTTTTCAGTTTGGGTAGAAGTGTAGCTATAAGAGAGTCTGGAAACTCTATCCAGGAGCCTGGCAATCCAGAGGCCTCTGCAGCCTCCTGTGGGATAATGCCCCTACTTTAAGATGAGAGTGGAAAAATTCCATGTGAATTGCCTAGAAATTGAAGGGCCAGACTTCCTTTAAAAAAGTAAGAAAGTTTATATAATAAGGAGCCCGAGCAGTGTCCCACCCTTGTCACAGGGCTGAATTGGGAGCAAGTTTCTGGAGGAGTTGGGTAAGGATTTCCCAGATGTAGCTCCCTGGAGCTGGGCCTGCTAGACCTGTCATAGCGGAGCAGTAATTCACTGCCACTGACAACTAGAAAAGGTTATAGTGCTCTTTATTTAGAAATGGGGGGAAAGTAACTTTGGGCTCGAGGAGCCAGGTAGAGGTTTGCAAAGGCCAACCTTTAAATCCCTACTTGTTCAAAATCCAATTTGTTTGCTGCCCATGGCTAATCTGAGGGTAATTCTTGTGATTTTTTTTTTTAAAGAGTAGCCACAATTCAGGGAACAGGTTCAATCAGCCTTGGTGGGGATTGGGGTATGGCTTGGGGATATGATAGAGAAGGGTGGGGATATTTGAAATTCTTTTTCTGCTGGTCCTTCATGGCTCATCCTGTTTTGTCTCACTCACTCTTCTTGTAAAGTGATCATACCAGCTTTGAGGAAAGCAGGCACAGACTGCTAAGCGGTAACACACGCTCAGGTGGATAGATGACGCAGACGAAGAGGGGGAAGAGAGTGGGGGGGCAGGTAAGGAAATCTGATCTATAGGGATGAGGATCAGTATTTGTATTGGGGATCAGGCCTCTCAAGCTAGAATTGCTCCAGCAGCCAGCTGGGGAGGGCTGCCCCTGGACTGAGACCCTGAGAGGCACTTGTAATTCATCCATAGCCACACGTTCAACCATGAAAGGTCAAAAGTACTTTGTTATCAGGCTGGAGAGGAGGACCTGGGGGCCCTCCGTGACTTGGCTCTGGGATCTTGAGCATTGGTTGGCCCTTTGGGGTGTCCACCTGATCTCTGGCCCTCTGCTTATGGGAGCCTGAGGCCAGATTTCAGATGGTAGATTAAAGCCCTGGATTATTTGCAAAATAAAAATCCCCTTTGCTTGCTTGCTATTTAATTAACAGATGCCGATCAGGTCACTGAATAACCAAGGACCTGCTGAGAGTAGAGGTTGGTGCTTTTTGGCTTTCTTTTAAGGTCTGCTTTTTTCACTTAGGTCTCAGGGTAGCTGCTTATAACTCTGAATCTACAGTCCAGTCTCTTTCAAGGTGATTAAAAGCCCTTTTTGTCCTGGGCTCCTGTCATCCCGTGCTCCAACATCGCCCGGCTGGTACAGTAAAAGAAATGACCCGCTGGCCGTCGGTGCCTGCTGCGGCTTGGCCGGCTCTTTTCCACTGTCCTTTGTCCCTCTGTCCCCAGAGTATCCTTACTCAGAGTTGAAAAGCCCCCAGTGTCCAAGGTTGTGTAAGAGGGGACATCTCCCCAGCCTGTCTATTGGCCAGCAAGCACTTCCTGTTGTCGTTTCTTTGTGCGATGTGACTGTACTTCTAAAAGCACAATGACACCACACTATTATCTTCCTTTGAGCCTTCTAACAGTGCAGTGAGGTAAGTAAAGCAGAGATCATTCACATATCATATGTAGGGAAACTGAGGTCCAGAGAGGAGAAGTGATTTGTCCAGGGTCTACAGCAAGTTAGGGGGAGGGCCAAGAAGAGACCCAGTTCTTTGTGCCTGGGAGAGAGCAGGGCAGAGTGGAAACAGTCCTGCATTTGGTGTGGAAAGTCCTGAATTCAAATCCTGCCACTGGCACCTAATACCTCTTTGAACCCGGGTAAATCTCTTAATCTCTCTGGGCCTTGGTTTTCTAGTCTAGAAGATGGTAAGGTTGGAGTGGATGGCTTCTAAGGTCCCTTCTAGCCTGAAATCTCTAATCCTGTGATCTCCAGCTCTGAATTGGTGACTTTAGTCCAATAGGGCTTTCTAAATTTCTAAAGAATTATAGAAGTTAAATGCTTATGGAATAGGAATCCCTGAACTTCCTTGCATCCTAGACACCACTCCTCCCGCTGGGACTCTGGTGAAGCCTATGAATCTCTTCTCAGAATCATGTTTTAAATGCAATAAATGAAACACAAAGAACTACAGAAGAAACGAATTATATTGAAACAGAACAGGCCAAATAGTTGCTAAAAACAAATCCACAGACCCTCAGGTTGAGGGTGCCCTCCATAGTTGGCCACTTTTGACAGCATATATTAAGTGCCTACTGTGTGCCCAGTATCATCCTACCCTTCACAGTCTGCCAAGGCAAAACCAATCAACCAGCTGAGCCTTCCAAGGGAGACAAGCGGAGATGAGATAAGGACACAAATCGGTGTGATACCGTTATGGGACTTTGAGGGTCTGCTTCCAGGCATTTTCTTCTTGTTCACCATATTCTATTGCTGTGTCCTGTGACAGAGTTCTCTAGCATAAGCTGGCACTTCTCATGCCTTCAGAGGCAGCTGGGGGCATCAGGGAGTGGAGAGAGCTGGGCCTGGGGCCAGGGAGACCTGAGTTCAAGTTTGGCCTTAGACACTTACCAGTTATGAGAGCCTGGCCAAGACATCTCAGTACCCCTAGGCAATTCTCTCCAAGTATACATTAAACAGACTTTAGATAAGTAGAGAAGGCATTTTCACACTGGGAATTCCCCACCCTGGTGGAGATCACAGATCTAGACCACCCCTTCTCCCCACCCCACCCCCATGTAGAGTTAACCAAGGAAGGTGTCTGGAGGCCCCAAAGTTTGAGCAGGTCTTGAAGGCAGTTATGAACCCCAATGAAGAAGGACTTCATCTGTGTTTTGCAGCAGGGAACTATTGCCTCTTAAGAAGTGAGTATCTTGTGGTTAGCCAGGTGCTGGCCTCTTTGAGGGTTGGCGTGTGTTTCTCTTGTGCCCTTGGTGAGATCTGACCTTTTTATTGAGCCTGATTTCTTTTTCTTTGGCAGTGCTGCTCATTTCAGTGACTCTGTCTGGGGTCCTAAGGGTTGAGCCACACAGGCTTGTCCCCTCAGAAGCTGCCCCCCCTCTCCTGGTACAGTTGCCGTTCCAGTGCTGCCACAGACCCTTTCTGTCCTGTGAACCCTGGAGGAGGACTCAGAGAGAGTGAATCAGCCTCAGGAGGATTGCGCAGCAGAGCAGATAGAGTGGTGGTCTGGGCTCATCAAGTAACCAAATCCTCTTTGCCTTCCCTCCAAGGAATTGAGCCATAGACATGTACAACCTCTTCTCTCTCACTCTTGCTCTCTCCTTCTCCTCTATCCTTGTTTCCCACCTCTTTTCCCTTCTAGTGAGTGACTAGTATTGTGCCTGGCACTCTGATGTGGCTGCTGTGTCCACCAATGGAGCTTGTAGCTCCCTTGGACCATAATAACTGGGCTTTGTGAACTTCCTGTACCAACCCACATCCCCCACCCCCAATCTCAGGCCACCAAACTTTGTGAGATGAGCTGCACTGAACAAGCCAGGTTAGTGCTTGAATGGCAGGTAGACCTTGCCCCTCTGGGCATCCTCCAAGCCTTTAACCTTTGACCTTGCCAGATCTTGCCCTACTCTGGAAAAGCCTTTGGGTCCTCAGGATGTTACTTAGGTGGAGGCTTTGTGCTTCTTGATTGGATTTCTTCTCTCTCTTTTCTTGTCTTTCGTCCCATTCTCTTTTTTCTCTTTCATTTTTCCCCTTTCATTTTTCCCCCTCTGGAGTGGGTAGAGGGAGATAGAGTCCTGGACTTGGAATCAAAAAGACCTGAGTTCAAATCCAGCCTCAGATACTTACTAGCTGTGTGACCCTGGACAATTCACTTAACATCTCTTTACCTCAGTTTCCTCAACTGTAAAATAGGGATGATAATAGCTCCTACCTCCCAGGGTTGTTGTGAGGATTAAATGAATAAATGCAAAGTGCTTTGCAAACCTCAGAGTGGCAAATAAATGCTTCCTATTATTCTTCTCCTCTCCTTTTGTTTCTTTCTTTAACTCTTCCCCCAGAGCTCGTGAGATGAAGCTTGATTTTTACCTATAGCTTTGTTCTCCATCCTAGAGCCATAGACTATCAATAGGAAAGAGTCTCACAGGTTCTCTCTTTCAGTGCATCATTTTCCAAAGCATTCCCAGCTTGTGGTCATTCAGCCTCTTCTTGGAGACTTCTTGGAGACTTCTACTTCTATAGATCTAATTATTAGAAAGAATATTTTCCCCAATATACACTTGAAATCTTGCTCTCCGTAACATCTGCCCATTGCTTTGTGCCATTATGGGGCCAAATGATACATGTGTAATCCACATGACAGCCCTTTAAATATTTGAGGGGAGTCACTGATTTCCTCTTGCCCCCAGATCTCCTCTTCTCCAGATGCTAGTTCCTTCACTCAATCTTTTAATCACATAGTTTCAAATCCCCTTGTAATACTCATTGCCTTACTTTGGAGAGGTGCCAGCTTGTCAGTATCCTTTCTAAAATGTGGTGCCTGGAATGGAACATGGTACTGTAGATGAGGCCTGGCCAAGGCAGAGCACAGCAGGACTCTTGTTTCCCTTATCCTGGATGCTGGCTTCTAGTAATACAGTATGAGATGGCATTAGCTCTGTTGACTGCCGTTTCAGACTGTTGACACACATTGAGCTTGTTCCGTCTACTGAAACTCATAGGTCTTTATTCGCAAGAATGATGTTTAGCAATACCTTTCACTTTCACAATTGATTTTTTGAACCCAAGTGTATATTTATATTTATTCCTGATTTCTGTCTTTCAACATTTTGTTATTACTTCCAGTTTGGTGTCATTTGCAAATTTGATGGCCACACCACCTCTGCCTCCATCTAAGACACTGACAAAAATGTTGACAAAATTAGGGTAAAGGATAGATCCGTGAGGCAATCCCTGGAGACCTCCCTCCAGGCTGACATCATTCCATCAGTCACTCTTCTTTGTGTGTAGTCATTCAGCTGGTTATGAATTCACCTAATCATGCTGTCATCTAACCTACATCTGTCCACCTTATGCCAAGATGGATTTCATCAAATGGCTTCCTGAAATCCAGATATACTATTACTGTTTATTGTTGCCTTTTCTATTGGTCTAGTAACCCTGTCAAAAAAGAAAGTAAATTTAATCTGACATGAATTGTACTTGAAAAATCCATAGTGGTTCTTTATGATCTCTACTCCCTTTTTAAAAATAGTCACGGACTATCCCTTTAATATGGTGCAGTCTAGAATTGCCAGAAATTTAAATCAAGCCTATCAGCCTGTGCTTGGAAGACTCTGTCTTCTCCTTTTTTGAAACTGGAGTGAAATTTGCTGATGTTCGATTCTCCAGCACCTCTGTGTTTTTTTTAATGTAAATTGCTGGCTGGTTTTAAGGTAGCTTTCCCCCCTTCACTTTCTAACTTTTTTTCTTAAAGGTTAGACTGGATATTATTTATTCAGGCAGCTTTGGATAGTGGGAACAGCAGTGGACTTGGAGTCAGGAGAACCTGGATTCAAATCCTGAATTTGGCATCTCCTGCTCACTCTTTGTGTGACTGATTTTATTAAATCTCGAGTCCCCAAATCAATGGAAATAGTATTTTAAGCCAATGGAAGCAAAGTAGGCACTGAGCCAATTCACTTTTTCACCATGGTTCCTGTTGGTTGACCAGCAGGCTAGAAAGGAAGAGTTCCATAATTTAGTTAATTTTATGAAGAATATAAAATATAATAATTAGTGATTTCGTGGTTAAACTTCCTTTTTTGTGAGGAGGGAATTGAGGAATAATGGGCTTGGTCTGCCACTGAGATAGTTTAATAGTTTACATGTAACATGTGTAGTCAAAACCCATCAGTTGAGTAGATTGAGAGGCTTTGAAACAAGAAGGCATCTAGTCGCACTCTGTGCAGAATGATGGGATTTGTGTCAGTGGAGAAGAGGTTCAGATGGAAGAATAGGTCAAATTATTTATTGAATGCATGGCATTTATCTATTCCTTCATTCTGTGGTACAGAAGGAATCCTAGACAGGTCTGTCAGCAGGAAGCTTATGGTCTGGGGCAAGAATATCAACCCTACTGAGGGGGAGGGGAATGGAATAAGCACTCATTAAGCTCCTACTACGTTCCAGGTGCTGCGCTAAGCACTTTACAAATATCGTCTCATTTGGTCTTCACAACGATCCTTGGAGGCAGGTGACGTTATCATTCCCATTTTACAGCTGAGGAAGCTCCACTGTACAGTTGAGTCTGGGAGAGATTAAATGATTTACTCAGGGTCACACAACTAATAAGTGTCTGCAGCTGGATTTGAACTCAGGTCTTCCAGACTTCAGACCCAGTGCCCTATCAACCGCTCCACCAAGCTTCCTATCAGGTGGCCTTTTGTCCTTTTGTTCTGATGATTATGTAATTAGGTTAATGTTTCTGTGTAAGGCAGTGAGCTCCCAGAGCAGACTATCTTTTGTCTCTCTTCGTTTCCCCAGCACTTAGCATAATGCCTGGTGCACAGTAGGTGCTTAATACATGCTTATTAACCATTGACTGAAGAAACAAAGATTTGGTGCCAATAGATAAGTAGTATAAATTTAGATTCATAGATTTCTAGCTGGAAGGAGCAGTAGAGGTGAGTGAGGCCAGCCCCTAATTTGAAAATACTTGAAGAAATGGAATCTGAGAGAAGTGAGAAGCCACCCAGATAAACAGTGGCAGAGCTGGAATTGGAAATGACATTCTCGGACCCCAGATCCAGCCCTCTTTCCATGCTTCTGCTCAATCTAAATTTGGAATATGAAGCCTTGGGAGATGTTCCTTAAGAACCCAAGAAGTATTACCTCAGGTCAGTCCACCACATTGAGTCTAGGAGCCTGGCTACAACAGCGATGGCCATGTGGCTTCCTTTAACGATTCAGCTTGAGAAGGTGAGGGGCATAGCTAAACATCAGCAGCTTCTCTTAATGAACCAAGATAGCTCTGTCATCCAGGAATTTATCTGAAACCTTCTGGGGCCTCTACTTTCATTCTCTACCACCTCTTGAGATAATGAGTTCCACAAATCAAGACCTGTAAGCTGACATTCTCTGTAAAGCATTGAAATAGCCTATCCGGCCTCCCTACCTCCAAATTGTCCCCCCGTCTCACCTGTAAACTAAGTTACTTCCCCAGGTCACATCTCATCTGTAATATCATGTCAGCTTTTTCATGGGTCTGTCTGACTCCATTTTCTCCCTTTTCCAGCCAACCCTTCCCATTGCTGTCATGTGGAGCTGAGGGTATCACTTCCCCACCCGTTCTCCAGAACTTCTAGTCTGCTGAAGAAAATACAAATTCCTTAGTCTGATCCTCAAGAACTTCCACAGTGTGGTTCCTTCCTCCCGCGATAGCCTTCTTTCTTGACATGTGGGCAGAACGGGGCTGCTTACTCTCCTTGATCCCATCATACCCTTTTCTGCCTTGGCTCCATTGTACCCACCATTTGTCCTTCCCTTGCCCCCTCCCATTCACCATGGAGGTTTAGCCCAGCTTTTGTCCTTGATCTCTCTAAGTGACAGGAACCCTCCCTCGGTGGGTCTCTCAGGCCGCTCACTTTGACTTCTATTCGCCTTAATTATTTTTCTAATTGGGATTCTAATTACTTGTGTACATTTTGCTTCTTAACCTATGTTAGAAAATCCATGAGGGCAGGAACCACATGGCTTTTCATAGTGTCTCATACATAATAGTGTTTATTAAGCACTATTATGGTATGATATTTTATAATATAGCATATTACTATATATATACACAAATAACTTACAATATTTTACAACTAGGTAGTTGTTGAATTGAATAAAATGTCCATGTATGCCTGCTTCCCCTTTCTAGCTCTTTATTCGTTTATAGAATGCATTGCAGACAGCTTTGCCCGGAGTTTAGAACCTTGCCCAGCTTGATCCCAGCCTCTCTCTAACCTCCCCAACAAGAACCTCTTTCTTGTTACATTAGTAGATTAGTCTACTTGCCACCTCCCAGATATGTCCTATGCCTTTCCACCTTGGGGCTCCCACTCCTTCCTGTATGTGGAATGCTTCCACTTTCCACCCTTTTTATCTGCAGCCTACCAAGGTTTCAAAGTTTAGCTTAAGCCCCTCCTCCCTCCAGCTGACCGGCTTAGCTTACAGCTGCCCTTTCCCTCATCAGAACCCCATAGCACTGGAATGTTCATGATATCTTGATGCAGCCTAGTGTTATCCATCTCTTCGTGTTTGGAATCGATCTTCGCATCTATCCTGGGAGCTCCTTGAGATCTTATGTGAGGCACGTAAGACTTGGGAAAATCATTGACTTTGAAGTTGGACTGTCTGCTTTCCAACTGTGGATCTGTTATGACTTGTGGGACATTAGGCAAGTTAGCCTCTTTAGGGTCTAGTTCCCTCATCTTTGAGGTGAGAGGGTTGAACCAAGTGACTTTTGGGGGCCTCTTCAGCTTTAGGTTTGTGGGCCTCTGAGCCTTCCATTTACCTAGGGAAGCCAGGGTGTGGAGGCTCTGAGAAGTAGACCGAGATGTCATCTCCTCCATCTCCTGGCTTTCCAGAGGAGGAAACCAAGTCCTAGAGAAGTCAAGTGACTTTCCCACTGTCTCATGGAATAAATAGAAGAGCCAGGATTCAAGCTGAGGCCCTTTGACTTTACATTCAGTGATCTTTCCATTGTACCACATTACCTCCCAAAGGAGTACATTTGTTTTAAAACTCTTTCATGCTACAAGGAATCCCTTCTTTTGGTCCCCAAGGCCATATGGCCCATCTATAGCCTGG
Source organism: Trichosurus vulpecula (assembly GCF_011100635.1). Taxonomy (NCBI): domain Eukaryota; kingdom Metazoa; phylum Chordata; class Mammalia; order Diprotodontia; family Phalangeridae; genus Trichosurus; species Trichosurus vulpecula. The sequence continues at coordinate 196,812,173 of NC_050581.1, read as the reverse complement.
TTCTCATTTTGTGGAAGGTAGTTCCTGCCCCCACCCCCATCCCCATTCCCAGCCTTTATCTTCTAGCTCATTGGTTGCATGATTTGAGTTTTCCAGGCTGAGAGGGGATGACTTGCAAACCATTGGATGGCCTAGGAATGCGGACCATTAGCAAGTCATTCCATTTCCTTAGGATTCAGCTTCCGGATTTGTCAAATAGATAGGTTAATGCTCATGCTACTTAAGTCCCAAGGCTAAAATGCTGCAAGCTACAGTGTTAGGTGAATAGTGTTTACTATTGTTGCCTAGGTTCTAAGAGGAACAGCTTGTTTTTCTTTCTCCATCAGTTCTATGGGAGGCAGGCCGCTGAAGTCTGGAGTCCAGAGGGACACAGATGATCAGAGCTGGAAGGGAGGGACCTTCAAGATACTGTGGATGGAACCAAGGCCCAGAGATGTCACACAGCCAGCTAGGAGCAGAACCAGCATCAGTACCCAGGCAGGCAGTCAGCGTATTCACAATGGTTCCCTGCCACCGCTCCGGCCCGGGCCAGGCAACCTTCAGGGCTCAGTCCTTCCACTCGGCCCTCATTTGAGTAGATCAGTCTCTGGGTCAATAATAACTCGTGGACCAAAAAGTCTCCACTTCATCTTCACTGTCTGTATGGTGAAAACCAGTGATACGTCCTGGCAAGTCCTTACATGCCCATACCAGCCGATGGAGGGAGGGGGAAGTGAGGAGGAAAGAAGAAATGTAATAAATGATTTGTTGGATTGAATTGCGTTATGTGTGTGGTGGAGGTCATGGAAGTACCTAGCAACAGCATCAGCCTCAGGAGATGGTGCAGCAAGTCCTTTAGGATTAGAATCTCAGTTCTGGAAAGGACCTTGGAAGGGTGTGGGGGAGGGTTTGATAATATTCTTCTCAGTGTGGACATGCCTTCCCTGGCATCTGTGACAGGGGGCTATGCTCTACCTGCTGGAGTACTTCCTCTAATATGGTATGTGCGGTGCACCTGGACCAAGGGATGTGCCTGTCTCCCATTCTCATGAATCCCTAGCCCCTCAGTGAGTCATCATGTGTTGAAGGAAGGAGAAGGAAATGTGGATGAGGGGTAAGGTGGCTGCTTCGGTTCTTCCCCCAGGTACTTCAAGAGATTTGCCCTGCAATTTCTTCTTAGTCGAATGCCCGTTCCTTGGAGTCGGGAATGGAAATGTCTTCTTGAGTTTTGTTCTGTCAGCTCCCTGAGAAAAAACCAAACTCAGATGATGATGTCATTCTTGTTTAAGATGTCTGAGGAGGCATCAAGACAAAGTGATTAAGGGCTAATTGTTTGCCAGATTTTTCTGAAATCTAAACTTTCTTTGGGTTCCTTGTGCCAAGAAACATCTTAAATTGATGAACGCATATTTCTTCTCACTCATCTAATTAAAAAGCAGCCAAAATAAGTGTTTTCATAGTTGGGAAAATGAATTTGCTCTGAGTCTCAGACCCGGGATGCCAGATTTCAATCTAGAAAAGTACTTTCTCCCAAGTTTAGTGCTGATGCACACCTAAATAGCATGTGTATGTGTATTTTTCCCTTTACAAATATTAATTTATTCTTACCATAAGCTGATGAGGTAAATGACTTATCCAAGGTCACACTATGAGTCACCAGTGGAGCTGGTAATGGAAGTCTTGCAGCTTAAAATTTAGGACCTTTGCCTTCTCTATCATGGACTTTGAAATTCCTCTCCCTTCGGTATTCCAGTGGATCTCTGATCTCAATAAAGATGTTCCATTCAACCATGCAGATCGCATCCCACTGATGCAGGCCTGTGCTGTGTGATTTCCCATGAATCTACTACAGGTCTTAAACCCAACCTTTCTCATGTTGTCTTCACATCACAGCCAGTGGGCTGTGCATTGGTTGTTCCTTGATCTGAATTTGTGACTGATGAAACTCATTTTCTGGACACACATTTCTCTGATGTATAATTCCTTGTTTGAGCAGGACCAGTGGCACCCCTTCTCATCCGTGGGGTTCCCAGAATAGCCAGCCCCTCCAAGAACAATGCCCTCTTTTGGTCCACATCTATAGGAAACAACTCATGAGCCTCTACCAATGTATTTGCTTTTTTCTAGTCAGCTAGAGGATACAGTTTAAAGCCAAAGAATTTGATGAAAGAATATAGTAAAAAGATCTGCAGTAAAATGTCTCTCTTGCCCCATAAATGTGGGTATGATCTCCCAAAAATATATACAACATTAGTGGGGATAGTGAATGGGTATAGGGGTAATTCTTTAGGAACCCACATATGGGAAATTTGAGTGGAAGGGCAACTGCCACCTCTGAGGCTACAGGCCCCTCATTGACTTATGGCAACATCCTCATAGGCTACAGGCCCCTCATTGACTTATGGCTGCATCCTCGTGTTGTTCTCATTAGGCGCGATCCTCTTTGGGAGGCTGTCTCTACTAGGTTCATGGCTATGCCGAGCTGATTGGATTTGTTTAGATTTGCACCTACGTGCACTTACCTTGAAGTACTGGCCTCTGTCTTTAGCATCATCTGCTATTATGCTCATCTCTTCAGGCAGAGTAGCCCAGCCTTCTCAGCTTCAGTCTGTTAGGAGAGAGTGGCTAAAACCCTTCCTTGATAAGGTCAGGTTCACATGGCTTTAATCATAGTCACAACACCCTGGAAAGGAAAACCAGACAGAGTTCCCTCAGGCTAAGACTGAGCCTTTCCTTTTTAACTCCTACCAGGCTAGAGAGAGCCAAGCTTTGTGTTACAGATGACTATCTAACTAAGGATCCAGGCAATATGATATATGGCCAATATTCTCTCTTATTTAGACGCAAATAAATTTGAAACAGACAAAAGACAGGTCAATGTTCTCTACTCACCTAGTAGAATTCCTTTATTTATTATTCATGTTTGTGAAGCAGTGAAGCCTGAGTGTCCTGGTGCTGCATTTTGGCCAGTGAGAACCAAGTTTCCCTTATATGTGTTGTTTTAGGCTGTTTATGCTCGTCACCATCAATTCTCTCGGCCACGTGCATGCAGTGGGAAATGCCTCTCCCAACAACTGCAGAAAGTGGGGTCTTCAAAGGAGTATCATCTGGGCTGAAACAAGCCTGGCTGCGTTAATGAGGGGCAGGCGACAACAGCTCCATTGGCGCCCAGACTTTGGGGGGAGGAAATAGCTATAGTGCTGAATGCTTTGGCCTGTTGACTATAGAGGGTTGGTTTTTTTTTTTTTTTTTGGTTTGTTTGTTTTTGAAAGGGATCGCGACTTAGGAAACTGTTCTTTTTTAAATTAAAATTTCTCATGTCAATTTCAGCAGGCATTTCAATAAAGAAGAAAAAGCAAGAGGCTGTAATGTATTTGTTACAGTTTAGCCTTTAATAATTATATGAACATTATATACATATATAGATATAGATACATGTGTATATTTAATAAATTTATAACAGAATTGCTGTATTTATTACTCTACTGTCAAGAGTTAACTATGGCTTTTATCATCTCCCCCTCCCCCAAATTTGAGAAATTGCATCTAGTGAATCATTAATTTAACACTTGGAGGGCACAGAAGACTGGTCTTGAAATATTTGAAGGTCTCTCATGTGGAAGCAAGATTAGACATGTTCTGTCTGGACCCAGGGGACAGAATTAAGAGGAATGGGTGAAAGTATCAGAGTGGCAGATTTCATCTTGAAGCCACAAAAAACCAATTTTCTAACAGTTGGTGCTTTTGAAAGATGGAATGGACTATGTTTGGAGGTGGTGGGTCCCTAGTCTGCCCCATCATTAGAGCCCTTTGAGTAAAGGCTGAGTGTGTTCTCCTATAGCCATAGTTTGAACTAGGTGCCCTCCCAGGCCCCTTCCAATTCTGAGCTTCTTGGATTCTGTTATTGAATCATGTCATTAGAGATCTAAAGCTGAAACTGCACCTTTGAGACCCTCTAGTGTGCCCCACCCCCCTCATTTTACAGATGAAGACATGGAGGCCCACCAAAGTAGAATGATTTGTACAAGGTCATCCTATACATGTGTGACCTTAGTCAAGATGCTGAACCTTTCTGAGTCTCAGTTTTCCTCATCTATAAAGTGGGAACAATGGTCTAGGCTTTTGTGGTCCTACATCAGTGGAATGTCTCTGTCTGAACATCTGACAGTTGCGAGATTTCCAAGCTCCTGAGCCGTGGGTATCTGGTTGACATCTGGCTGCTTCCCCCTTCCCAGTGTTCCAAACATACTTGTATGGGCTCAGATAACTTTAACCTCTGTTTCTTGATAACTCTCATTGGGATAAAAGTTGTCCTATCTAGCATCTTGCCAACAGGAAATCTCCATGAACTATATACCCTTCAAATCCACACTGAAAGATTAACTGCTTTTCATTAAATAAATAAATTGCTCAAAGAACTGGCAGATATGATTGAGCTGCTGTCCATGGTCTTTGAAAAATCACGGCTACCAAGAGAGGTGCCACAGGCCTGGAAAAAGGTGCAGGCTGTTTTCATTTTCCAAAAAGGTTCTAGAGTATATAATCTACACTTTTAGAATCCATGGGGCTTGGCTTCAAGCCCTGGGATCATTCTAGAACACATTTTTTAAGGATGGTGTGCAAGAATTTAGAAAGGAAAGCATGGCTTCATCAAGGACAGACTACGTGGGATGAACCTCGTTTCCTGCATTGAGCAGATCAGTAGCATGCTAGACAGGGTGTATTACAGCAGTGATAGTGACAAAATGTGTGTAGGTTTCAGTAGAATTTCCAACCAAGCTGCTCCTTCCATTGTGGTGGGCAAGGTGAGAAGATACTGGCTAGATGGCAGTAGTACAGTTAGGTGAATTCAGAACGGGTTGAGTTACTGGGCCCCAAATTGTCATTAATGGGTAGATTTTTCTTGGAGGGGAGTTTCCAGTAGGATGTCCCAGATATCCCCTCTTGATCCTGAGTTCTTTTAATCGGTAATTTGGGTGGGGCCATAGAAAGCATCTACTACATTTCTAGTTGATACAAAGCTAAGAATGGCAGCTATCCAGGATGACAGAGTCAGGATTCAAAGTCTCAGTCTTACTCTTGAATGCCAGAAGTCAGTTTCACTCATAAAAGATTGGTGTGGGGGGAACAGGAGAAGATGAGACTACACAGTATTTGTCTGAAAATTATGGGGTGGATTATGAGCTTGATGATATGAGTCAACAGTGTGATGGTAGCCAAAAAGCTAGTGTGATCTTAAGCCTGTTGTGCCTAGGACTAGAAAACTGATGGGCTCCATGGTGCCTTGTCCTGCTCAGACTACATCTCAATGACTGCATTCTGTCCCAGACACTGAAATTTAGGAAGGACATCGATAATCTGGAGTGTGTCCAGGCAAAGACAGGAAGGACGATGATGGGTCTTGATATCTTCCCATATGAGGATTGGTTGAGGAAAGTGGAGGTGTTTAGCGTGGAGAAGAGAAGACTCAAGAGGGTGTATGATTGATGCCTTCAGATATTTAAAGGATTTTTGTGCAGAAGTGAGATTAGGCTTCTTTCGCTTTGCCTCAGAACTAGTAATTTCTTTTTTTTTTTATGACTAGCAATTTCAGAGAGGAGAATTTAGATTTGAGATAAAGCAAATCTTCCTAATGATCAGAGCTGCCTTGGGAGGTTGTGGCTCCCTTTCAGGCCCACACTGGAGGATCACTTGTCCAATATGTTAGAGGGAGCATTTTTGTTCATGCATAAGTTGGAGTAAAAGATCTCTGAGGGTCCTTAGTGTTTCATATGGATAATCTTGGGACTTCCCCTCCTCCCTCCCCCACCCCCAATCTAGAATTGCCTTCTGATCTATCCAAGGCCCCGCAGATCGTGCTCAGCAGTGTCGTCCTAGTTTAGCAGGTTTGAGTGGATTCTTTGTCTTTTGGAAATTATTTGAGGTGACTTGATAGTGACCGACGTAAATGGTTACACAGAGCTCTCTCTTCTCTGTCCACTGTTAAATCAGTTTAGCGGTAAGGCAGCCAACAACCATTAAGCACTCACTCTGTTTGGGGCACTACCCTCAGCCTTGGGGCAGATGGAGAGTCAAGCTAGGACCCCCATGGCTGTGCTCATGGAGCTTCCCAGCCTGGCATGGGCTTAAGGGCAGACAAGGCATGGAAAGGCATAACAGGTGCTCTCGAGGGAAAAGAGGAGAAACTTGTAGAAGCAGCAGTATGGAGAGGAGCTTGAAAGGGCATGTGGGAATTTGACAGGTGGAGTTGGAGGAAGAGCACTCTAAACCGAGGAAACAGCATCTGTGAAGCCATGGGAGCAAGAAAATTCAGGTGGGGGGCACCAATAAAGTTCAGTGGCTTTCTGTTGTTTGTAGGACCAAAGATCAGCTGGTATGGAGAAATCTTCACAACTTTGTTACTTTCTACTCTTCCTGCCTTATTACATGTGACTCCCCTCCCGACATTCCCTGCTTCAGCCACACTGGCCTTGCTGTTCCTCACCCCATCCAGTTCTCATCTCTCTGCTCTTGCACTGGATTCTCCCCAGGCTCTAACTCTCTCCTTCCTCACCTCTCCTTAAACTTATAGTTTTCTTCAAGACTCAGTTCAAACACCATTTTCTGCAAGAGGTCTCTCCCAGTCTCCTCAGCTGCTCATGCCTTCCTAGCCTCTCAAGTTTACTCTGCATCTGGTTTTGTTGTCTCACCCTTTAGAATGTAAGCACCTTGCAGGCAGGGATGGTTTTACTTGTGTCTTCATACCCTTGGGGTAGCCTAAACACATAGTAGGTACTTAATAAGTTCTTGCTGAGTGCTCCTATTTGTGGGGTGGTAATGAGTAGTCCTGTTTGGCCCATATGGAAGGAGGCAATATGGAGGGCCTTGGCCTGAGTCTGAATTTCACTTGGTAGACAATTGGGTGAGAATCCCCTCATCAACAATGACACAGGCCCTCAGAGCATTGAAGATAAAAGGAAGACTTTGTGGGGTTTGGACTAGATGAGTGATTGGGACCAGATCCATGTTTAAAGACCATGAGGCTAGTGTGAAGGATGGAAGTGACCAGAGCAGAGTGAAGGAGCCCAGTTAGGAGGTGTCTTTGGGTAGGAGGTAATGCTAGACTGTGCCAGGATGAGGGCAGTAGATGAATAGAGGGGACAAATGTGAAATATGTCTCTGAGATAGACCAGCAGAACTTGGTAACTGATGAGCTACTACATTATCAGTGTAAAAGAAGCTCCTCCCTCGCCCCACCCATCATTGTTATGTAATCCTGATGTCCCTGTGGATGAGGGCAAGGTTGGATGGCACTTTAGGGCCCCCAGAAGAGGTGCAAGCATCAGTCCATTACCTTGACCTTCATTCTGTCTCCTGCAGTTGTCTTCCTCCCTCTGCTCCCAGGCACCACATCACCTTTCATTTGAATTATTGCAACAGCCTCCTAATTCGTCTGCTGCTTCTAGTCTCCTCTCTCCAATTTATGCCCTCCACCTGACAAAATGCTTTCCCCAAAGCATGGGGCTTGCCACATCACGATCCTGCTCAAGAATCTTCAATGATTGCCTTTTGCTTTTAGGATAAAAGAAGAACTCCAGAGTGTGGCCTTTAGAGACCTTCATTCTCAGGATCCAAGCTGCCTTTCAGACTAGTTTTCCATGATCCCACTTCTGACACTTGATATCCCAGGCAGCCTGGCTTACCAGCTCTTCTTAGAACTCAGCTTTCCATCTCCAGTCTCCTAGTCTTTGTCTAGGCTGGCCCCCATGCCTGAAACACGTTCCCTCCCTTAGCTGAACCTCTGAGAATCTTCAGCTTCCTCCAAGGCATCACTCAGGTGCCACCATTTAGAGGAGTCATTCCTAAACCCTCCCTCCCCTATCCCAGGGCTTCATATTCTCCCTCCTCATTACTTGACTTTATTTATTTGAGTGTATGTTGTAACGCCCGAGACCATCAGTTCCTTGAGGACAGGGACCCTTCTGTTTGTGTGTACACATGTGTATATATGTGATAGCATGCATGTCCAGAACAGTGATGTCACTGGAACCCCCGGGGAGAAAATGATGTGGACCAATGCAGGTCTTCACGTGATAAAGGCTTTGATGGCTGATTACCTGAAGCACTGGGAGGCTTGCCCAGTACTTGTCAGAGGCAGGAAGGTACCCAGACCTTCTCCCCACCATGTCGCTCTGCCTCCCCACCTTGCACACAGCAAGGGCTTAATCAGTGTTCTTTGGATTAAGTTGGATAAGGAAAAACCAAGGAGGGTGTGTGGAAGAGGGGGATAAGAGAGCAGTTGTTCAGCAAGGATCTTGGATGTGGAACCATCTAGAGAAGGCCTATTGCTGACCAAAGAGAGAACTCTCAGCCTCTGTGTGCACTAAGTGCGCAGTAAATGCAGTTATGGTCCCATACATTTGGACACCTTAAGAAGCAGTGCAGTGTAAGGATCAGAGAAGCTGGGACAGAGACTGGCTGTGTGATCATGGGGAGGTCACTTCTCTGGCTTCTAGACACAGTCAGTACTCTAAGACTCCTGTGCAGGGATGGTGCCAACCTGTACTAGGAGAAGGAGTTTCCTCACTTGGGAGTTCCCTAGACCACTGGTGTTGTGGGGCCAGCCCCCTCCTTTTCTGGACACAGTTTTCAAAGGGCTTTCATATATATTATTTTGTTTGATTGGTAGAATGGGCAGCATCATAGGGTCTAGACCCCAGGGATAATTTGTTCAAAGGTCCTAATTTTGCAGGTGAGCAAACTGAGGCCAAAAGATGTGATGTGGCAGGAGCTAGAGAGAGGAGGATGAGAAGTAACAATGAGATTCTAGCCCAGTGGGAGAATCTGGTGGGCTGTGTTGGGTTTTATCAGGAAAAAGAGCATCAGGAAAGACAGTCCAGGCTTTAAGAAGAGAACGGGCAAGGGTGCAGAGGCTGGAAAGTGTGAGAAGTAGGTGTAATCAGCCATTCAGTAAGAAAGCCTGTAGTAGATACTCACCATGTGCCAGGGCATGATGGAGGAAGAGTACAGTTTAGCTATAGAATGGCAGTGCATGGTGAGGTGTAATACTGAGATCAAAGCCTGGAAAGGCTGGATGGTGCCAGGTTGTGGGAGGGCCTCGAATGTCAGCCTGATTTAGAATGGCATGAGGGAGGCAGTAGGAATTGGTACAGGCCAAAGTGTGTCCAGAGGAGGAGACCAGGCCCTGGAAGGAACACTCTAAGGGACTGGGAACATTTGGCCTTGAAAAGATTCAGGAGCAGATGTGGGATGAGGGCAGAATGGCAGCCTTCAGGTCATTTGAAGGGTTGTTGCATGGAAGAGGGGTTTTTGAACAGTTTCAAAAAGAGGACAGACATGGCCACATATGTGCCTGAGGAAGATGAGCCTGGCAGAGTGAGGAGGATGGACCAGTGTGGGGAGAGGCTTGTTCACGTCCTCCTGCTGTCCTGGTGAAGGTGGGTGGAACGAAGAGTCTGTGCCCAGGAGGTGGCTGTGGGGAGAGAGAGAGAGGAAGGATTGGAGGGAGATTGCAGAAGGAGACTTGTCAGGATTTGCTTACTGCTTAGCTGTGGGAGGGGAGGGAAATGGAAGAGGCCAGAGAAAACCAAGAGGAAACGCAAGAAGAAACAAGGCTAGTTGGGGCTGCTTGGGGCTTATGAGGCCATGACTGATGGGTCAGCTTTGTCCCAAACCCACTTCAGGTGTCATTGCAGGGTGGCTAGACCACTTCCCCTAGACAGAAGAGGCAGGCTGGAATGCCTGCAGGAATGTATCCCCTCCTCAGCTGGAAGCTCAGCCCCTCAGCACCCCCACCTCACCCTCTTTCCTACCTCATCTTCTGTTCATCTACTGCTCTTCTCAGGGCTTCTCCTACCTGTCTGAGCATTCCTCAGGCTCCTCTGCTGGTGCATCATCCATGTCCCACACACCAAGGATGGCCATCCCCCAATCCCTCCTGGGGATTCTTACTCTGTTCTTTCCCCCTTGGCTCTCATGGGCTCAATCCATGATCTCTATGCAGATGTCTCAGACCCATCCATGCAGCCCTTGCCTTTCTCCTGAGCTTTCTGTCTGTAGGGCCACATTTTGGCTGGACAGCTCCACACCTCAAACTCAACGGGGCCTCATGGTATTTCACCCAGACTTCCCAGTTCTGTCCAAAGTACTGCCAGGTTGCCAACTTTGGCATTACCTTCTGACTGGGTACCCTTGACCCCCACTCCTCACTCCTCTCAGTGATAACAGCCTGTTCCCTAGTTCAGCTCCTTAGTGCCTCTCACCTAGAATGCTGCAATGCCCTGCTGGCTGGTGCCCTCGCTGTTCATCTCTGTTATGGTCCTCTAGACCCTTGTCAGATCGACATCCCTAAAACACAGATCTCACCATGTTCCTCCTCTATTCAAAAATGTTTGGTGCCTGTGTTGCCTCTAGAATAAATTCGCCTTAAAGGTCTTCGTCCTGACATTTAAAGTCCTCCATAGTATGGTCCCTTTTCAATCTTATCTCACTGAAACCTTTTGGTTTTTGTATCACCTTCAGATGCAGTGAGCCATTCCTTGTAACAATGACTGAAGAGTCAGTCCCAGCTCATTCTGGCATCCCCCAGCCTTACTTCATTTTCTCCTCCTTCTGCTCCTCCTTCTCAATGTTCCATCTCTAGCTCCCATGTGTTTTCATGGTCAATGGTGTGGGTACTTCACATGTCTGAAATACGCCCTCTGGCTTCCTTGGGGTGCAGGGCTGAGGCTCCCTCGGCACCAGGCTTTGCTAATTCTCCCCAATTTGCCTCACCCATCTCTAGAATTGTCCTCACTTTACATTTGCTCATCTGTATGCATGTTGGTGTCCCCCCTCCTCCCATGGTATTTCACCCAGACTTCCCAGTTCTGTCCAAAGTACTGCCACGTTGCCAACTTTGGCGTTACCTTCTGACTGGGTACCCTTGACCCTCCACTCCTCACTCCTCTCAGTGACAGCCTGTTCCCTAGTTCAGCTCCTTAGTGCCTCTCACCTAGAATGCTCCAATGCCCTGCTGGCTGGTGCCCTCACCATAGGCCCCCAGTAGGACGCAAGCTCCTTGAGGAGGCCGTTGGCCTTTTCGTCTTTGTTTCCTCAGTGCCTAGCATTGTGCTTAGCATACTATAGGTACCTGATGTATATTGAATAATGGGGCATATGTTATCCCATGTGCACATGTGACTGTGATGTGACTGTTAAGTCAGTAGCCTTTCCTGGAATCATTATCTGTAAGAAGAGCCCTGTGCTTTTGGCAGGTATGGGGAGGAGTTGAAGGGGCATGCCTTCTCTCAGTGAGTGATGCTGTGTCTGTAAGGGATAGCATGAGCACGCGCACACACACACACACACACACACTTGTGTGGCACACTTGAAAAAGACAAAAGAAATTGCAGAAAATGTTTGCATCGATTATGTATCTGAGGGCTGAGAAGGTCCCAGAATGCCAGGGTTGAGAGGGTGCCTTCAGCAACCATCTAGTCCCACTCATGCCCTCCACCATATGCCCATGGCGGCTTTCTTGGCTACCACGTCACATTTTGATCATTCTTGAGCTTCCAGTCTGTGAAAACCCCCAGATCTTGTTCACATCTTGTAATAATAATCACTTATATTTATACAGTGAAGGGGTTCCTAATTTGGGGTCCACAGACACCCCCCACCAAAAGTTCCTGGATAGATTTCAGGAGGTCTGTGAATATCGATGGGAAAAAATGACATTTTTATTTTACTAACTTGTAGCTGAAATTGAGCATTTCTTTGACATATGAATGAAGGCAATAAACCTTTTTCTGAGAAGGATCCATCCAAACTCTTCCCCAGGCTTCTGCCCAAGAGTTCCAGCACACACACACACACACACACACACACACACACACACGAGCCCCTGATTGGTGTCAAGATTAGCACAGTGCTTGACACACACCATCTCATCTGATCCTTGCAACAGCCCTGGGAGGTGTGGGCTACTATCTTCTCCCCCATTTTATGGCTGAAGAAACTGAGGCTTAGAGAGACTGTGTGCCTTGCCCCAATCGTAGAGCTAGAAGTGTCGAGGCCAGATTTGAAACCAGGTTCAAGCACAGGCCTTCTTACTCTGCAGCTGTAGGGTCAATGGGAAATAAGATCTTCCCTGCCCATCAAGAGGCCTCATGTGGAACCCATTAAGGGAAGCTTGCTTGTTTGAAGGAAGGCTTACACACCTTTTGTTAATTTCTACTGAGGCACTGACTTTAAAGAGTATGTATTCTGAGAGGTGAGTTTTTGCTTCTGGGGCCTGCTTATGAGAAAGATGTTGTGATTCCCTGGTCAAGACTCTTGAGTGGCCACATGTTCAGAGCTCCCTGACTCCTCAGAGGTAAAGGCTCTCTCGATTCAGTGGTGGATATAAAGCTTTGATTCAGGCAGTAGAGCCCTGTCTGCCGGTCTTTATTTCTCTGCTTTGTATTATTCTCTTTTTGTATTTTATGTAATTAAAAAAGATTGTTGGCCCCTGAAACAGCTACCTTTCCTTAGTAAAGCAGATAAAAGAACCTGCACTAGAAGCTATCCTGGGTATGCCAATGTGGTTGTTATTAGAGCAGCACCTTCCCTTGTGCCTGTGAAGTTGGTTTTTTAACCTGATTGTAAGACTCCACACATTTATTCCTATTAAATGTCAATCAATAAACATTTATTAAGCACCTGCTATGTATCAGGCACTGGGGATACAGATACAGATAAAACCAAGGACAGAGCCTGCCCTCAAGTTGCTTACAGTTGAATGGGAAAAGACACACAAAAGAAACTGAAAAAGGGGGGTGGGAAGAAGAAACCATGATGGAGGGTTCCTAAGAAGTCAGTTGGTGGTGAATGGGAAGAAGGCTGTGCTGAGCCTCGGCCTTGCCCTCCAGTGTGAGGATCTAGTTAGTCGGGCAGAGGACTATGGGGTGATGCAGTGCCCCAGAGAGGCCAGTCAGGGAAGAGCAGGAAGTCTCTGCCACCTCCCATCTGGACAGAGGCTCAGTCAGGCTCTCACCTCTTAGGAATGAGAAGCTAAAAGTAGAGTGATCACTTGGGATGGGGGAAGACCTGGGTGTGAATCCTGCCTCTTCTTTGTACTTGTATGCTATGACCGGAGGCAAGGCCCTGAGTCTCGGTTTCTTCTGTAAAATGATGATAATAAAAGCCTCCTTGCAGGATGGCCATGAGGCTTGAGGACCAGAGTGTAGGGGAAGCGTTTGTCCACTTGAAAGCACCAGAGTAGCACCAGTCATCATTATTGTTGTCCCTTTTACTCTTGGGGTGGGCCGAAGAAGACCAGGGCGCTGGGCAGGATCTTGCTAAGCAATCAGGATTGGCTTGATGGCAGAGGATTTGTCTATGTTTGCTAAAAAACAGTCCCATTGATTTCCAATTTCTTGAGAATTTTTTAAGTGGCTTTCATTATTTAGCTTATAATTGTATTTTTTTCCTCACATGGTCTTGCAGTTTCCAGTTTATCTTATTTTTTTTTAAATGCCAAAAGAGAAGGCCTGGGCAGCCTTGCAGAATGCTTACACCATTGTCTTGGCCTGTAATTTTCCACACCTGCAGTTTGTGGGTAGCCTGTTCAGGGAGGAGAGCTCGTCTCTAAAGCTTCTCTTGTCCCTCGGGGTTCACCCTTCAAGCCCAAATCCACAGTCCTGCTTTGGACCTTTCCTTCCCAGTTAGAAGCCTGAGGAGCCTAGCCCTGGGATGAGTTTGGGGCCAGATTTTGCAGTAGGAGTGAGAGGTGGCTGGGGAGAATCCCAGCAGCTCCTCAGCCTTCCTCGGAGGAGCTGCTGAGGGCCCTGCTTGGGTTCTCTGAGCTCTCAGTGGTTGGTGTCTAGGGGATTTGGGTGTGTACCTCTCACTAAGCTGGAATGAGCCACCTCTGCAAACCTCTAGGGCATTTTGGGCATAAGAAACTGCAGGGCTGAGCTCACGTTCTTGGGACAGCCATGGGAATAGATTAGTTTGATCGACATTGGCTTCTCCCCTCCCTTTTCCTCACATTTCCTTGGATAACTCTTCAGAGCGGGGGCTTCTGGGTGACAAGTTTCCCTCCTACATAGCTTTCCAAGAAGCCAGCAGTTGTATGTGATAGGGAAAGACCACTGGCTTTGGGATGAGAAGACAAGTTCAAGTTCTGGTTCTGCCACTTTGAGCTGAGTGACATTGGGTAAGTCACTTCATGCCTCTGGACCTCAGTTTCTTTATCTGTAAAATGATAAGATTGGAATAGATGACCTCTGAGGTGACAGCTCTAGATCTATGATTCTATGATTTCCATTAATTCTGAAGCAAATATGAATGAGCTGATGTTTGTTCTGTGAACTGGCTGAAGGGAAGGGCTCCTCGGGTCATGGGCTGGTAGATTTGGGGCTAGAAGGATATCAGAGGTCCTCCAGTCCAACCCCCTCATTTTACAAACAAGGTGACAGAGTTCAGTGACTTGCTTAAGGTCACCCAGGTCCAATGATGAATCTGGATCAGTCTGCCTTTGCTAACAACTCGTATCATTGCCCAGCCCAACACAGCACAGGGCTTGGTGCAAAGGCACTTAGCAAACGCTCGTTGGCTTGACTTGTGTCCCTGGAAAATGTGGCCAGTTCCCTCGCTTCCCTTGAGGATGTTTGTGTCAATCAATAAGTGTTTATTGAGTACCTGCTGTGTACCAAGTGTTGCAGATAAGACACAACAGGAACAGTTTCTGCCTCTTGAGCTCCAGTCCCCTAGCAGGACACCCTGCCAAGGACACATTTGGAACCGGCATCTCCATCCCAACATGTCCCCAACTGAACTTACTACCCTTCTCTCCCAAACCTCCCAGGACCTTTACAATTACTGTTCAGGGAACCACTATCCTTCTGACCACTCATGTTTCCAATCTTCATGTCATCTGTGACTCGTCACTCTCCCATCCCCCCCAGAACCAGTCTGTGTCATATCTCATGTATGGCCTCTCATCACCTCTCCATGGGACTATGTGTAGGATACATAGTAGGTGCTTAGTAATATTTGTTGACTGATTATGGCAGTAGCCTGCAACCCAATCCTCCTGCCTCAGCTTCTCTCTACTCTTCTCATCTGTCCTTCCTACAGCTACCAAAGTGATTTTCCTAAAATGCACATCTGACCATGTCACCTCCCCTCTCAGTAAATGCTAGTGGCTCCCTATTACCTTGAGAATAAAAAACGAACTTTTCTGTTTGCAATTCAGACACTATGCAGCCTGGCTCCTTCCTGCTTTTCCTGTCAGCTTCAATTCTACTTCATTCCCTGCACTCCGTGGTCCAGTCATACTGACTTCTTTGCAGTTCCACACACCGGAGGCTTCTGCTCACATCTCTTTCCTTTGCATTGGTGGTCCCCAATGTCTGGGATGCTCTTCTTCATTTCTGCTTCTTAGATCCCCTGGCTTCCTTCATTCCTCAATTCAAGGGCCACCTTCCACATTGGATCCTTCTTGGTTCTCCCAGATGTTTGGGCTGTCTCCTCCAAGATTACCTGGGCCTTGATTTGTGTGTTTCTTGTACATACTTTTGTGTGGATGTGTTTTCTCCTCCATTAGAATGCAAACTCCCTGAGGAAAGGGACTGGGTCACCTTTGACCTTGTGTCCCCAGCGCCTGGCATTGGGTAAGTGCTTAAGAAATGCCTGATGGTTTATAGGAGGAGCCAGTATTTACTTCCCCCACACATAATTATGCACCAAACAAATGCCAGAGAGTTTTGTGGGGGAGCCACTGGGAGCTAATGGGGAGTGGGGATCAGGGAAGGCTGCACATGGAAGGAGGTGATGCTACAGGCTTTGTGTCTCCCATCAGGCCACTGTCACTCTGACTGTGAGTATTGAGGGAGCAGGTGTGGGCCAAGCCAGCATCATTGTGGGCAGCCTCTGTCAAGCAGGTAGACACATGGCCATGTGGCTTAGTACTTGGAAGAAGAGGAAAAACAGCTGGATTAGGAAGCATGTGCCAGTGTGACCACTGTGTAATCTGCAGATCACTGAAAGGACAGCCAACCTCAGCAGGTCTGATGCCGTAGGCTTGGGGAGGGCCACCAGAGGAAGTGAGCAAAAACTATGAGACAGGGAAGGCATTCAAACAAAGGCTGCTTTGGCCTTTTCAAGCACACTGACCTTCTTAAACAAAAGAAATGTATTGGGCAGTGGTAGCCCTTGGGAGACCTACTTGAAAGAACAGATACAAGTAAGAGGAGGCTGGAGCTATGGGGGGCCTCCTGTCCTTACTGGGTGATCTTGGGCAAGTGTTCTTCCCTCACTGGACCTCTCATCTAAAAGGAGAGGTCATGCTGACTGGCCTTGGTGCTCCCTTCCAGCTCCGAGCCAGTGATTTTTAAGGACTAGTCTTAGAAAGTGCAGGGAGAAGCTGGAGGTTAGCTGAGAGGCGTGTCCAACTTCTCGAAGCCATTACTAGGCAGCACTGGAACCCAGGACTTTTCAACTGTGAGGTATTTCCTCTCTAACAAATTGATTGTGTGTAAGTGGTGGGCATCAGGATGTAAAGATGGAGACACAGACGGGAACTGTGGCTTCATGGATGGGTGGAATTCCCTGCTGAGGAAACTCCTACCAATCCAAGCAGTGTCTTCTCTGCAATTTAGGGTCCTAAGAATTACCCACAGCACTGAGAAACTACGTGATTTGCCCAGTGTCACACCCCATTGTGTGGTATGAGAACATGGTGCACTCCTTGTCTGGATCTGGGGAAATCTGAACTATCCCAGCTCTGTGACTACACTGACCACGTGACCTTAGGCAAGTCCCTTCATCTCATGGAGCATACGCCGATGGCTCTAAGTGCGTCAGTTGGCTCCTGTGAGTCCTGATGAGGGGGTTGGACTAGAGCCCCCGAGGATTCTCCAAGTGCTAGATTTAGGGATCCTGGGCCTGGCTTTCCTCGTCTTCAGCATGAGGGGATCAGCCAGGATGACCTCCAAGGTCTCTTCCAGCTCAAATTCCGAGATGCCTGCTTTGGACTCAGTCTGCTGAGGGATTTCTATCCGCATTTCCCCAATGATGGCGAGCTCCCTGCAGCCTGTGGAGTGAGGGAACCCCAAGTGCCCAAAGGGGAGCTGCAGCTTCCATCCAGGTGCCTGGTAGGAGTGGGTCAGTCACTCTCAGCTGGAAGATGGCTGTGGTTGGCCGGATGCCTGCTCGCCCTGCCATTTGTCTCCATTTCTTTCTGGTTATTCTTCTTGCTCTTCCAGCTGAGTTATTTTTTTCAGTGCCCCAAGGCCTGATACTGGAGACCAAAGAAGAGAAAAGGAGAATTAAGAAGGGCTTGGTGACTTTGCTACCCCAGGGCCAGTTCACTCCACCATTCTGTGGATGCAGCTCTCTTCTCATCCCATTGTGTTTCTTTTCTCCCTTCACTCCTTCCCTTTACTGCCTCATTTCTCCTTCTTCCTCTCCATTACCAGGCTTCTTGGCTAACTCAGGGAAGGCATGACTTCATTTTCTTTTTCCAGTGGGGAAAGAGCTTGCCTTGCACAGCTGGCTGGCCGTAGGCATTCTCTCCCACTCATTATGGACCTGGGAATGGCAGGTGCCCATTATAGAACGTGAAAAGTAAACCAATTCCCCAAAGTATTTTTAGCAGGGGGGAGGGTTTCTTGGGAAAGCTGCAAACCACAGACTGTTCGGGGCAGGGTGGGCAGCTGCGTTTCTAAAAATGTTGGAGTTCATCTCTTGCCCTCATCTATGCCCTCCCCCTCCTTGGATCAACCTTCTGGACCCCAAGCTCCTTTAAATACTCTGCTTGAGGACTGTTGCTTTCAAAAGTGATTCCTCCTGTTGCTAGTCCCACCCCACCCCATATAATTTTGTATTTACTTTTCTGTGAATATGTTATATACCTCAAGTCCCTTGAATGTAAGATATGTCTGTCTTCTTTGTATTTCCAGCACCTAGGGCATTGCCTGGCATACAGTAGGTGATTAAATAATGCTTGTTGATTGATTAATTGGTGCCACTGCTTAAGGAGCTTCATCTCCTCTAAGTAGAAAAGGCATGAACCATAAACCTTTCGATATTGGGCAAATGCAGATGGAGCATCCATTGGTGCTAACGAATTCTCTTGACTGACACAGGTCAGCAGTGGTGGAGTGGGGAATTGTCACACTTGTCCTCCAGCCCCAAGTTTCAGGCTCTGGATCCCACCATGTCTTTGCTCAGTGTGTTCAGAGAGCACCTTTTGCTCAATTGCACGGTGAGCAGATCAGTGGGTGCCGTTTTCTTTTAATTCTTATTATGAGGAGTCCATGCTAAATGATTGAGAAATCTCTACCTTTGATGAAAATTCTCCTAAGCCACCTGAAATCTAGTCTTTCAACAGCAAAGAATTCATCCTGAAAGCATGACACAGGGTAGGAAGTTTAGGGTTTTTATCTAGACCTTCACTTTCACTGGGGAAAGGAACTTCTGGTGTCAGAAACCCTTCTCATGGATGCAGATTGGTAACTCCTTTGTAAATTACATTTTGGAGAGTTGCCTGGTACATTTAGAGGTTAAGTGACTCACCCAGGGTCACACAGCCAGTACATATCAGAGGCAAGATTCAAACCCAGGCCTTGCTGACCCTAAGGCTGGCTCCTCTCTCCACCATGCTGTGCTGTTTCAATTCAGTTGCTGCTCATTATATTTCCCATCATAATAGTTCACATTGCAGTGTCTTGATTTTCTCACTGATTTGAGGCTATTTCAGCTTTTATGAGGGAAAGGAATGTGTGTAGTATAGTCAAGGAGAAATAAAGGGGGAAGTTGTTGAAATGATTTTTTAAAACTAATTATCAAACTCCAGATTACGATTCTACCCAGAATGCCTCCCTGGTGAAAAGCATGCATTCTGGCACATCAAAAATGGTTAGCTTTACTGGTTGGTCTTGTAGAGTAATAGAGAATGGATATAAGACATACAATGTCAGATTAAACTTTTGAAATTGTCCCTGTTGTTAGGCTTGTTAATTTATAATTAGGTGGAATTTTCTATAAATTTTAGGGCTTTTTCAAATTTCATCTTGTTCTAAGGGCCTCTCTGTAGTATCTACAGTGGGCTTGCAGATCTCACTAGCGCCAAGAAGGGGGCAGAAAGGATGCTTCAAATGGGAAAGGATTGCAGAGTATTCCCCCCGCTTAAGTTGTTGGGCACTGCTAATTCAAGAGAGCATGTTGAGAAGCTTCCAGATTCAGATGTTTTCCATCCCAGATAACCACTGGCATTCAGAACCCTCCAGATTGCTGGAAGATAAAATTTGAATAGGAAAACAAGATACTCTATCTCTACTGTCATGCTGCCTGAGCTGTACATGAAGAGGAGCTGTGGCCACCCAGATTGGAAGAATCCTTTTTAGGGGCTTGGGCTCTGTCTTTTTGTCACATGAAGAAACTAGACATGTGTCTGTGGGAAAGGGGTTTTTTTATCATGAAATCCTAATTGAGTCTTGAAACAAAGTAATTGCAAGTTTTATATATCTGTTCATTAATTGCATTGCTTTCTTAAATTGATTGCCCTTGGCAGGGAGTACTTGTTGCAAATGGATGGGTTTTCCAGTAATGTCAGTCCTCTGAGCAGAGTCCGGTATTGCATACAGGGGTTGATCTGGGGGAAGCAGGATCAAGGAAAAGAGATCATTTGGAGAATTGTCTCAGGGCAGGAGACAGGCTGGAGAGATCTCTATATAAACTTGAATGTTTGAAGCCTGACTTGCCCCACTCCCCCTGCCCAGATGGGACAAGTCCTTTGGTTTAACATTTTTTAAAAGGTAGTTCCCATTTCCAAATGGTCCTGCTGCAGAGGAGACCCAGATTGGATCAGAGGACATCATGTGAATGAAATGATGCCATAGTCATAAGATTCCATGGTTCAGAAGATATGTCCTTTCAGGAACCCTGGGTGCAGTTATCTTGCTCAAGTTATCTGGCTCAAGAAAATGTCCTTTTAGATTGAATTTTATTTTAGTGGAAGGACTTTAAAATGTTCAATTTTTGACCAAAAACATAGTCTTCAAAAAATGTCTCATGTTTAAGAAAGTGGGGAGGGGGTGTCCAACTTGCTGGAGTGTTCTTCTGTGAACATTCATGGAGGGAGGGAAGGGGGAGGGAGAGAAAGAGAAAGAATATGAATGAGAATGTATTTTTTAAATGCTTACTATGTACCAGGCAGCTAGGTAGAGCTCCTGGCCTGGAGTCAGGACAACTCATCCAACTCCAGCCTCAGACATTTACCAGCTGTGTGACCCCGAGCAAGTCCCTTAACCCTGTTTGCCTCAGCTTCCTCATCTATAAAATGAATTGGAGAAGGAAATGGTGAACCACTCTAGCATCTCTGCCGAGAAAACCCCAAATAGGGTCACCAGGAGTCAGACATGACTGAAAATGATTGAGTAACAACTGCATCCAGTATTATCCCCAGTAGACCATAAGTATCTTGAGGGCAGAGTGTGCCTGTCTTTTTTCATTTCTGTATCACCAGAACCTGGTACAGTACCATGCACACACCTGATTTTTTAAATGTAGTTGAATGAATATCCTCCTGCACTTCCTTTATGAATAGGTTCCTTTGGATACAAATGCCTTTTGGACTTTAGCTCAGGAACAGGGCTGTGCTGGTGAATGTTTAACAATCAGCTCTCTAAGGAGGAAATGCAAGTATGACATGCCAGTAACATTTGCTCTATGATTGTCTTAGGTCTTGACAATCCCCTCAACAATAAAACCCAGACTGTCAATGCTCACCCTGAACATTGAACAATTAAAAATGGCATCTCCCAGTTGGAGCTGGCTCCCACACAGCCCTACCCAAGGCTGAGGAACATCTCCAAGGAAGCACAACTGAGAATGGCATAAGGATCCCCTGCTTCCAGTGGGGCTTGGCTCTGCCTGTTTGTATCCTGGCCAGCACTGACCATTCCTCTTACTAAGTGAGGGCCCTTGCTTTGGGATTCTATCTGGTGAGTCAGGAAATGATTATGGGAAAGCATGATCAGGGGCCTTCACCGCTCTTCTTTGGCCATGAGGGGCTTGGCATCACACTGAAACATTTTCAGAGGCTCACAGAAAACACAACAGATAAATGAGCTGGCACAGGCCACGTGGAGACCGGAGCAACGGCCGGCTTGGGTGAGCCCTCACTGACTGATCCTCTGACCTCCCTTCTTGGATTTCTTGACACGAAATGGCCAGCGGTCATGGTTGGTCCAATGAAGCAGGTCGTGGCCAAGGGCCTGTCATTATAGGAATATATACATGTGGCCCCCAGGCTGAACTCGGCAACATCCTGGCCGTTGGCTCATTTTTTCTTGTTGCATGTTGGCTCTCCTGTTAGAATGCAGGGTCTTTGAAGGCCTAGGCCTTGTTTTTGCCTTTCTTTGTATCCCCGGATCTTAGCATACGGCCTGACACACAGTAAGCGCTTACCCAGTGTTCACTGTTGATATCTAAGATAGCAGTGTCTTATTGAAGTCAGGACATTATTTTTTGTTGTCTGATTAGTCATGTCCTGCTCTTCATGACCTCATGTGGGGCTTTCTTGGCAGAGATACTGGAGCAGTTTGCCATTTCCTTCTCCAGTTTATTTTACAGATGAGGAAACTGAGGCAAACAGGGTGAAGTGACTTGCCCAGGGTCACCCAGCTAGGAAGCTTGTCTGACTCCCAACAGCGCTACCCAGTGGCAACAAATGGACAGGTCTTAGACATCTGTAACCTGCAGGTGTACAGGTGGTATAGCTAATTTTGTTTACAAGCTTCCTCCTCTGGTGGTTTTCTTAGTGGACACATAAGTTGGTCAGTTCTTGAAGTGGAGAAGGGAGGACCACTGATAATTTGGTCAAGAATTGCCTGGTTTCTCTTCCATCTCTGGCTGATCCAGAGCCAATACAAATCACAGAATGTTCAGTCGGGAAGTCGCCTTAGTCCAGTTCTGCCTTCTTTCCATTTGACACCTGAGAAAACTGAGACCCATCGAGGTTGGGTGACTGGCCCAAAGTCACTCAGTGAGCCGATGACAGAAGGCTCCAATGCCAAAATGTGCATCCTGGAGATAGAAGGAAAAACTATAGAGAAGAAGAGTTAATCCAAAGTACTATCCCAGAACGTGCTGGCGCTGCTCATAAAGGGCCTGTAAAGAATGTGGTCCAGGAGGGCCCCCACCCCTCCAAGCACACACCACAGACACAGATAGCTGGGGTCCACCGAAGCCTTTGAAGATAACATTCTCATATTTGGAGCCAAAATCTCCAAAGAGAATTATTTTTCCTTTTGAACTTCTCACTTGAGGGCTGGACCCCACCTTTTCTCTGGCGCCCCCCACCTCACATCATGTAAGCACTACCACCGACATCTGTCAGCTCTATTAATAGCTTGTTTTTGAGAGATTTCTACTGGCAGAGCGCTGTTTATTTTTGATTCCGAGTAAACCGGAGCCCATTGAAAACAAAATGTTACGGGCTGGTCAGAGGCACAGGTTGTTCCAAGCTCGTGGTCTCTTTAGCCAGGAGAAGATTGTGAGACACAAGGAAAATAACGAGCTGTTTGCAGCCTATGCCCTCCGACCACCCCCTCCCTCCTCCCTGTACACACAGGCACCGGCGACACATAGCCGACGTGTGAAAGCCATGCCGCTCACTTACACGCACACACACATGCTCATACACACACACACACACACACGCGCGCGCGCACACGCACACACTCTTTGGTGTCCAGTGCTACAGTCTCAGATGTGTACACGTTCTTTGGTCTACCACTACCAACCGACTTTGAGGTGAGGGAGAGGAATTAGAATTCAAGGACAATGTTTTAGCTGTTTGAAATTTAAAGTATAGTGAAGTTTTTTTAAATTAAGTAAAGATACTCAAAAGAAAACTGTAAACAAAAGACAAAAATATTCTGGATCAGAGCTGATGGTACAAAAGCATGGAACCTGTGGGTCTTCCGGAGCCGTACAACCAGCAAGCATTGATGAAGGGCCAGCCATGTGCCAACCTCTGCACTCGGCATTTGGGGAAGAGCAGAAATGAAGGAGTCTTTGCCTTGGAGTGGCTTCTCTTCTATCAAAGAAGGGAACATGACCTCCTCCTCCTCCAAGTACTACTACTAGTACTAATTACTAGTACTACTAGTAGTGTGTTGCTGCTGCTGCTACCACTACCACTACTAACTAGTATTAATACTACTGGTGCTACTGCTGGGAGTGTACCTCTACTCTACCACCACTAGTAGCACTAATACTACTACTTCTAGTAGGTACTGCTAGTACTACTACCGTTAGTGTTACTGTTACAACTAGTGGTGGTGGTGGTAGTGTACTAGTACCAGTTGTTGTTGTACGACCACTAATATTTCTATTGTGCTTACTGTGTGCCAGGTGCTGTGCTAATCACTTTATAATCATTATCTCATTTGATTCTCACTACAACACTGGAGGGGAGGTGCTAGATCACATTATACATGTAAGTATTTATAAAATAATTTCCCTTGTAAAGACAAGCTGGCTCAGTTCTCTTGACACTGAGCATGTCTCTCCCTGTCCCCCCCACCCCTTCCATTCTGCCTGACACCACTGCTGATCTTCCATAACCCGGACTTGCTTTCCTTATTTGACTCAGCTGGGCCTGCTCCCGCCCTCTGAAGTCCATGACCTTCAACTGCCTCTATGCCCTGGCCCATTGTGAAAGTGTGTGGATACTCAGATGTCCCTGCATTGGCCAGGAGACACGATGGAGAACTTGGGGGAATTGGATGGCTCAGATCCGGGGGCAGCCGCTCTGAAGGATTCATTGCCGACCTCTTCCTCTCTCTCCAAAGTGACCTGAAGACTGTCACACCTGAGGTTCCGATGATCCCATGTTGCAGCCTTCCCTAGTCACCCCAATCCTGCCTTGCACTACTTGGCTGGACTTTTCATTTTAAGCATTGAGCTTCCCCCACCCCTGGTGAATTAAAGCTCACCATAATGATGAAGGACCTGCTGATCCATCTGATTGTTTGGGAGGATACCTTCTCAGTCCCACAATTGCTGGTAGGAGTGAGACAGAACTTCCCATCTTCGTGTGTGCCCACCCTACTCTAGCCTTGCCTGCTCTTCCTGTGACTGGCCGCCTTTGCTCATACCTCCTGGAGTTACACTTTTGTGGCTCCATAAGAGCAGGCATTATCTATCCTGACGAGGAAGCGTCAGGACGCAGTTCCAGCCAGGATGACTTTCAGAGTTGCATTCATCTCAATCCAGCTTGTTTTAATGTAGTTAACTCATCAACGTTGGCCATATTTACCGCATCACCCGTGTGGCTAAAGAGCCAAAAGGAGATAGTGCCCACTGCAGGAGAACAGGAGAAGTACAGCAGGGCTGAGAAGGGAAAACAAGAGAAGGAAGTGGGATCTTCAGACTCAGGCCAGTGAGCTTCGTTGGGATTTCTGGGAAAATGTCCTAATGGCTCTGCAAAGAGATGGTTCATGCAAATCCTTAAAAGGAAATAGTGAATACACAGAGTCAGCATGGCTTTATCAAGAACAGGTTTGTGTCAAGCTAACCTATTTCCTTTTTTGTCAGGGTTATTCAGCTAGCAGATGAGGAGAATGCTGGCGATAGAGCTTGGCTTTTAGGAAATCATTTGATAAAGTATCCCATCATATTCCTGTAGGAAAGATGGAGAGACATTGGCCACACAGTGGTTCAGTGAGAATAATTTGACACTGATACATGGTAGGACTCAAAGAGTTCATCGTTAAAGAATCAGCTTCAATGTGGCAGAAGGTCTCTGCAGTAGAGCACCTCAGGGAGCTGTGCCTAGTCCTGGGCTGCTTGTTATTTTTATCAGTGATTTAGGTAAAGGAAGAAATGGCACGCTCATTGAATTTGTAGTCAACAGAAAGTCAGCAACAGTAGTCAATACTCTGGATCATGGAGTTGAGGTACCAAAAAAATCTTGACGGGTTATAGCATCACACTAGATCTAAGAAGATAAAATTCAGTTGAGATAAGTGGAAAATCAGGCTAAAAAACTCAAAATTATGAGTGCAAAATGGGGGAAGTGTGATTAGTCATTTGTCTGAAAAAGATCTGGGGGGTAGAGGGGTTTAATGGACTCCAGACTCCATAGGAGTCACCAGCATGGTTCTCTTGTGATCTTGAGAGGCATTGGGAGGTGTTGTTTCCTGGAATAAGGAGGTAATATTTCTGCTTGGGCTCTGTCAGACCTTATCTGAAGTAGAGTGTTCTGTTTTAGATATCATAGGAGGACATTGATGAGCTGGAGAGTGGCCAGAAGAGGGCAGCCAGGATGGGGAAGGGCCATAAGTCTATGTCATGTGAAGACTGGTTGAAAGAACCAGGGGCATTTAACCTAGAGAAGACATGGGGGGGGGGCACAGAGTGGACATGAAGACTGTCTTCAAGCATTTGAGTGATTGCTTCATCATGGAGGTGGAGGATTGTGGGCGGGCAACATTGCATACCATGTCAGAGTTATTTTGACATGTTGGCTAGTTTTGCTGGACTATTTTTGGCTTCCTCTTTATTTAATTCTTTATTATGAAGGGGGTGTTCTCTGGGAGAGGTCAGGGGAACAGTGGAAGATGTAGATAATGTAGAAATACAACATATAATTGTCAATTCTTTTAAAAATGGAAGGGACTGTCCTTGGAGATCTTGGGCTCCCCTTCTGGGCCATCTTCTAGCAGAGGCTGTCTTCCAACTACCTATCATGCAGGTGGTCATGAGTATTTCTTTTCTGGAGTATGAGTTGGACTAGATGGCCAGTGAGATTGCTTTCAAGTCTGAATCGTATGATGTTGTCATTGGTACATTCATGTAGGAATCCCCTTTTTAAAGTTTTTAGTAGCAACCTTCATCTTCTGTTTGTTGAAATTCAGCTATCATCAAAGTCTAGCCCATTTTAATTTCTGCAGTTCTGTTTAAATTTCTTTGTCTTATAGGAACCCAAGATTAGTTTTCATTTTGCGTATAATTAAGGTACCTATATTTAGAGTAACAGGATTGTACTTCATGTAGAATTAAAAATAGAACACAGTTAAATGACTACTTTAGTTAAGCTTCCCCATCTGACCAAGTTACCTCCCTACTTAAATGCCCCTGGTTCCTTGTTATTTCCAGGATCAAATAGAACATCCTCCACTTGGCCTTCAAAGCTCTTCACAACCTGGTCTCTTCCTACCTTTTCAGTCTTCTTGGGCCTTATTCTTCTCTGCATGAGCTAGGATCCAGTGATAATGGCCTCCTTCCTTGTACATGACTCCATCTCCATGCCTTCCCACGACCATCCCCCATTCCTGGAATGCTCTCCTCACTCACCTCTGCCCTCTGACTTCCCAGCCAGCATTTCTTCAAGACTGGGCTTAGCTGCCAGCTTCCTGTGCGAGGCCTATCCTGGTGCCTCCCTCTGAGATCACCTTCTGTCTGCCCTGTCTCTATCCTGTGTGTGCCTAGTCATTTTCATGTCTAACCCCCCCCCCCCATTACAATGGCAGCTCCTTGAGGGCCATGGTTCTTTTTGCCTTCCTTTGTATCCCCAGCACTTTGCACAGTGCCTGGCCCATAGTGGGTGCTCAAGAAATGCTTCTGGACTATTTGCAGATAACTTAGAATCACAGAATTTTAAAGTTGGAAAGAACGTTTGCAGCCTCTTCATGCACAGTCCAGAGTATGAAAGTAGCTGGGTGGCTCAGTGGGTGAAATGCTGGGAAGCCTTGAGTTTAAGTCTGGCCTTAGATACTTACTAGCAGGGTGACCCTGGGCAGGTCACCCTACCTCCATCTGCCTCAACTTCTTCAGCTATAAAATGGGAATAATGGCACCTACCTCTCAGGGTTATTGTGAGGATCAAATGAGATGCTCGTTGTGAGATGCCTAGCACACTGCCTGGCACACAGTAGGTGTTTAATAAATGTTTATTCTTTTCTCTTTCTTCCAGACCAAAGTGGCCTACTTCCTGGCATTTCCCATCCATTCCATTTCCTATCTCCAAGCATTTGCACTAGCCATCCCCTATTCCTGGAGCACACTTTTCTCCTTAGTGTTCTTAAAGGCTTAGCTCCTACATAAAGCCTTTGTTGATTCCCTCACTCCCCCAGTTCCTAGTATCCTTTCCTCCGCCTCCCCCCAAACATATATATGTATGTATGTATGTGTGTGTGTG
Source organism: Trichosurus vulpecula (assembly GCF_011100635.1). NCBI lineage: Eukaryota > Metazoa > Chordata > Mammalia > Diprotodontia > Phalangeridae > Trichosurus > Trichosurus vulpecula. The sequence goes on along the minus strand of NC_050581.1, from coordinate 196,785,016 downwards.
TGTGTGTTTCCTCCAACCAGATGGACATGTCCTTAGGAATGGGGATGGATATCTTGATAGCTGATTTGTCTTTGTATCCCCGATGCCTGACACGTGGGAAGTGTCCAATAAATGCTTGTTGATTATTCCGTTGATAACACCTCTGTCATGCCCATCTCAAGTCTTCACTCCCCACTGAGTCGTTGGCATGACATCATGACAGTATTTTTGTTGCCGTTCAGTCGTTTTAGTCATATCCAACTCTCGGTGACTCCTTTTGGGGTTTTCTTGGCAAAGATACTGGAGTGGTTTGCCATTTCCTTCTCCAGCTCGTTTGACAGATGAAGCAAACAGGGTTAAGTGACCTGCCCAGGGTCATACAGCCAGCAAGTGTCTGAGGCCAGATTTGAATTCAGGTCCTCCTGACTCTAGGTCCAGAACTCTATCCACTGCACCACCTAGCCGCCATACTAGCTGGCAGCATTACTGGTTGCCAATTCATTCTGTTCTAGGTTTTACTGATTAAGGCAGTTAGAAAGTGAATCAATATTATCCTTTACCACTTTTGCTGACTTGACTTTTTTGACCTTCTCTGTTTGGCATTTAAATCTCTCTACCCTTTGTGTTTTGCATTTTTCCAGTCCTTTTAGACCTTGCTCCCCTCCACGCTCCCTGCAGTGCAGCCAGACTGGCCCCCTTGGCCTTCTTCATACACAGCTAGTCTGTTGCCTGTGTCTGAGGCTGGTTGTGTGCAGACTCTGCCATCTCCTCCTTCCCTCCCCTTTCGATCTCTTTTTTTTTCCTCCAAGACTCAGCTCCAGTGCCACATTCTATGTGAGGCCCTTCCTGATTCCCCCAGCTGCTACAGCTTTCTGCCATATAATCTATCTTGTAAATTGTGCACAGCGACTGGCACATAGTAGGTGCTTAATAAATGCTTATTGGTGGATTGACCTACTTATTTATAGATTTCTTTCCCAGATAGAAGTGTTAGCTCCTTGAGGGCAGGGATTGTTTCATTTTTGCCCTTGTATCCCCAGTACCTAGCACATATGTGCTTAATATATGCTTGTTGAATGATCGATTAACCTGGCTTGAAGGGTCATGGGTATCTGCAATGAAATCAGTGCAATAACAGTACATTGTAGACAGCTCTCATTGGGGCGAGCCCCAGGCGGGTGTGATCCTCAGACTTGAACAGCCAGGTGGTGCATAGCAGCTGATGGATAGATTCATATGGAATCATCAAACTGTACAGCTTTCAAGTGGGCGGGACCTTAGAGATCATCAGGTCCCACCTTCTTCATTTTACATTTCATAATATTTGTACTTGGGTGATAGAAGTCACTCTTTAACTTCAGATCAACACAAATCAGTGAAAGAGCCTCCTGAAGTGTATTTATAGAAAATGTTGGGCGGGAGAGGGGGAAGAATCCATACTGGTTAAAAAACAATCACTCTTATAAATTAACCTTATAAATAGCTGAACAGATGATGAAAAAATTATTATAATTATTTGTTCCAGAGCTGTCTGTCATATTCTATCTAGAAGGAAATTTTTGCATTTCCATGGGAACCTTCCCCTTTCTGGTTGAAACCCCACAATTTCCCAATTATATTAGAGATACTATTGGAACCATTACTCATATTATTTCCTGTTCATACGCTCTTTTAACTGACTATTTCCTGAACTTGCCATTCCATCCCATCTGCCTCTGGGCACTTGCAAAGGCTATCCTCCTGAGAAGGGAATGCCTTGTTCAACCCTGTTCCTCAGAATCCTAATCTCTTCAGTCACATCTCTGGTACCATCTCCTTCCTTAAGCTTTTATCTCTGTTTCCCTGATTTATCTTTGTTGGTGTTCTCTCCCTTCTTCACACTACCTTGTGTTCCTTGGCGTTCCCTGGATTGTCAGCTCCTGGATGGCAAGGACTCTTCATTTTTGTCTTTATGTCCCTAATGTTGGGCAGATAGTAGAGACTTAATAAAAAGTGTGGTAAATTAAATCATCTTCCAAGGTTTTTTCTCCCTGATCTGTCCTCTAAATCCATCACTGATCTGCATCACTATCTATTTTTTCCAGTTGAATTATTTGATGAGCTTCCCCTCTCCCCGCCACCCCCCGCCCCGGTCATTTATTGTTCTGTCCATCTATGAATCCACGGCAAACTTCTCTGCTGTTTTCTGTGCTGTTGCTGAGTTTGGTCATCTTTCTCATGAGACTCCTTAGCTTTATACTCAGTTTCTCTCTTGATTCTTCCTGTGATTTTTTTTTGATAATTTCATTTCTTCATTTAATTTCGTGAACAGTTCTTTTGTCCATTAACTTCATCTTTTGAGATTTATATATTGTGACTTATGTGACTGCCCACCTTGCTTGAGTTGGTCTTTCTTTTATATTTTTCTTTTTTTTTTTTTGGAGAGGGGAAGGCAGGGCAATTGGGGTTAAGTGACTTGCCCAAGGTCACACAGCTAGTGTGTCAAGTGTTTGAGGCTGGATTTGAACTCAGGTCCTCCTGACTCCAGGGCCAGTGCTCCACTCACTGTGCCACCTAGCTGCTCCGAGTTGGTCTTTCTTTAGATGTTTTTCTTGCTTCTCTTACTACATAACACTTTTACTGTGTTGGATCTCCTCATTTTGCTCATCATCTTTTTGAAAAGCTTTAGTTTTATCATTTCTGATGTGAGTCATGTGGAAGCTTCATGTGTAAAACTTGAAATTGGCCTCTCCAGCTTTAGTCCTTTTCTCAACTGAAGAGACCCTTGTTTCCTTCAAAATCCATCTTGCCCTATTGTTGGTTGGTTAAGGTTTTCAGTGGTTATTACTGCACCTTCAAATGGATCTCCAAGGAACTTTATGAGGAAGAGAAATCTCTGAAATTAAATTTAGAAAAATTCCTTGATATCCTAATGGGCAGCAACAAATGAAGACACTGGGCAAGAGAACTCAGTGAAAGAAAAATAGCCAGGAAAAATTTCCCCCCATTTTTTAGTAGCTTTGGAACTGAGAAGTTGGACAAAATAATTTTTAAAACAAAATCATGATCTGAAGTCCAAATTTAAATTTAATTACATTTCAAGACAGCCTGTGCAGGAGAAAGAACACTGGCTCTCCTGAGGACCTGGGTTCAAACATAACTTCTGACATTTAGTACTTGTGTGACCTCAGGAAGATCACTTCCCCCTCTGAGCTTCCGTTTCTTCCTCTGCCCTATGAGGGAGTTAGAATAGATGGCCTCTGAGGTATCCCCCCACCCACCAGCTCTGTATCGATGATCTTAGAATTATGGATCTCAGAATTTAACCCATGCCCACCTGTACCTGAGAATGAATGACCCTGAAAGCACCCTTGACATCTTTGATTGTCCTCTGGTCTCTGGTGGAAGACTCCAGCTATGAGAGACTCCCTCCTTGGTATTTAAGTAATGTCAAGAAATCTAGGAGAAAATATGCATATGTTGGGTGAATCCCTTGTGGAAGCTTTCTTGGGGAGCACATTGACAATAGCTACATAGGATGAGAAGAGATGGATGAGTTTTCAGCTTCATTTCTGGGAAAATGGCAGAGTGAAGCAATCCCAAGGGACAAGTGTGTACCTCCATTGATGAGATCATCTAAATGAAGAAGTAAAATCCCATCAGCTTTTGGCTGCCACCTCACCTTTTTTTTAAGCTTCTAATCCATTAAACCCCAAGCTTTTTTTCCCCCCAAACAAATTTGTATTATCTGCATAAGACCATCACATTTTTTTCTCCATGATATTCTTTTTTTAAATTTATTTTTAGTCTTCAATATTCATTTCCACCCGATTTTGAGTTACAAATTTTCTTCCCATCTCTACCCTCCCCCACCCCAAGATGTCATGCATTCTGATCACCCCTTTCCCCAGTCTGCCCTCCCTTCTATCACCCCACTCCATCCCCCCATCCCTTTTCCCCTTACCTTCTTGCAGGGCAAGATAGATTTCTATACCCCATTGCCTGTATAAGTGATTTGTTTTGGTTCTTGTTCTTTGTTGAATGATTCCCTTGGGTAGCTGTGTCACCCATCCCCAGTCTCCCAGATCTAGAAGGATCTTTGGTGACTTTCTAGCACAATTCCAATCTGACTACGAATCCCCTTCCAATACCCCTGTGATGTTTGCTCCATGGAAATGCAGCCAAGGGCTTTGTGGAAAGAACATCTGCTTTGGAGTCCTGGGTTCAAATCCCAACTCTGCTGTGTGACCTCAGGAATGTTCCTTAACCTTTCTATATCTCAGTTTCCTCATTGGTAAAATATAAAATAATAATGCATTACTATTTACCACTCTTAGGATGAAATGGAATAATGCAAGTAAAACACTTTGTAAATCAGATACATAATTTACAAATAGCAAAATATCCATATTTTGTGTGGGAGAAAGTAAAGAGGGGGAGGGGAACAGGTGACAGGAGAAATCAGAATGCTCCATTCCAGGAATTTGCAAGTGACTGATAAAGTATTCCAGGGTCAAAGGAAATCATGAATTACAGGTCTAGAACATGGTGGGGTTCTTGAATGAGTAGACCCAAAGTCAAAGAAGGATGAGATCAAGGGATAGGGGTGAAGGATTACAGAGTAAGGTCAGAAAACAAAGAACCACAGGGCTTGAGAGTGGGAATGGAGGACCCTCAGCAGTCATTGAGGCTTGCCTCTACACAAAAGGAGCCCCCACTATAACATACCCATGTGGTTGTCCACCATAGATCAGAGGAGTTGTTGTCTATGTGTGTGGTGGGGGGACCTAGGATGTTATATGTTTCCTCCAAGCTATAAGCCCCTGGAACTATTTTAGGGTGTCAGTGAGCTGGCTGTACTCCTCCCTGACCCAACTGAAGGCTCCTGAGCTGTGGCTTGGGCATGACCCAGCAGAAAGCTCCCAAGCTGTGGGATCTGGCACTCCTCTCTGTTTTCCTGGTTTTCTTGGTTGTTATTCTGGAACTATTATGGGATAGAACCATATGTTGAAGTGATTTTATCTGACCATCTTCAGTCTGTACATTGAATACAAACAGAACATTTACTCTTTCAATGCCTTGATGATTGAGCTATATTTGAGGACTTCTTTCTAGTTACTGTGGTCTGCATTATGTGTGTTTTGGATGAAGTCTGCTTTATCATCTCATCACTAGTGTGTTTTTATTTAGACTTGGAGACCAAAACTTGACCTTTATTTTTTCATTTCATACAGTGGAAATTCCTCTCAGACTTCCCATCCTCCCTCTACTCATGAACTTCCCTCATGTGGGTTCCTTGTTGGTTTGTTCTTTTCAAAAGGAAGAACATTAATTTAACTCAATAAATGTTTATGAAACAATATGTGCTTGGCCGGGTATGGGGAACCTGCGGCCTTGAGGCCACATGTGGCCCTCCGGGTCCTCAAGTGTGGCCCTTTGAATGAATGTGAAATTCACAGAACAAATCCTTAATATGTGCTAGGCACTGAAACAAAACAGTTCTGGTCCTCAAGGAGCTTACTTTCTACTAGGAAACTACAATATTTAGGTATATGTCAATACAGAATATATGCAAAGTAATGCAAAGCAATTTCAAGAGAGAGAAAGAACTACCAATTGGGGATAGAGAGAAAGACAATCAAGAGAGGCTTCTGGTAGGAGGTGACACCCAAGCTCTGCTTTGAAGGAATCTAGAGATTCCATAAGATGAATGTGAGTGGAGATGGGAGGATAACCTATAGAGGTAGAAAGGTGGGAGATGAAATGTCATGTTGGTCATTTTGCCTGGAATGGAACATGGATGAATAGTAATTATGAATACCTAGAAAGGTAGTTGGGAATCAGATTGTGACAGGGATATAACTGAAATGTCCTGGAAAATTTACAAAAATTTCATGGGAAGCATGAAAAGCAAACTCCAGAATTCTAGTTTTCCCCTCATATAAACCTGGGTACAGAAACTTAAACTACAAATCTTCTGCTCCTTGTCCTCTGGTAGCTTCATAAAAGTTCCTGGAAGCCTGATATGTACCTTTACCTTCCCACATTTCCTTCTCCTTTTCTTCCTTCCTCTCCTTTGTCCTTCTTCTCTGATTATGCCTTCAGATGTAGCCCCAAGGTCTTGCTGTGAGTCCTCATTCAGGAATGGAAACCTAGAGTTTGCCAAAGTGGGGCTTCTTTGAGTCACTCATGTAGCATCTAGGCCAAGATGAGCTCAGAGACTATTAGCCCTGGAAGGGCAAACAGCCACTCTAACAGTTGGGTTTGGCCACCATGATCTCTCTTGTTGTATACAGGTTTCGAGGCAGCATAGCTCTCTGTTGTGGGCACTACCATCTCTTTGCTGGAACTTCCAGATTCCCCCTTTTTAGCTACTACCCCAGAGTTCTTCACTAGAATTGAGTTTGGTTCAGATCTCCGATTTTATCAGTGTGGGGAATATGTGGTGTAGAAATCCCTTCTACCAGGGCATATAGGTAACCCTTCCTTAATTTGCAGTCTCAGAGGCTTGCCTGGGGGCAAAAAGAGGTTAAGTGACTTGCCCAGAGTGACACATCCAGTATAGGTAATAAGAAGCTGGATGTGAACAAGGTCTTCCCACCTCTGGGGCCAGCCCTCCATCCACCAGGTCTTTCAACATGGATTACTAAAATTGAGACGAAAAACCAGTAACAGAAACACCGACATATCCCTGCTTCTGGGGTCAGTCATTCGATCAATAATCAGTAAACATGTATTAAGTACCTACTGTGTGCCACATGAATCATTGGCCAGGCCAGTCAAATAGCAGGTGAGTGGCAGTGCTCTCCCCAGCAACTTTTCTACATTTTCTGGTTGGCTCCCCAGGAATGTAGTGAAAAGAGGTTACTCTTTATATCTCATTGGCCCAAGAAAGCCTGGCACTGCCAGCCAGACACATTGGTACAGGCTAACTTTACTATAGGAAGGATGGAAGTTCAGGGTGTGGGTTTAGTAAAGTGAGCAGACATCCTTTAGACCTGTTCTATTTCTTTGGGTTATTCTGGATCCAAGTTCCAGCCATCACCTCCACCAGCCCCGTGGATCTCATTGGCCTTGAGATGAGGGGAATTCCAAATGGTGATTTGCACCCAAGGGGTTTTTCCAAAACTCCTTTTAAACTCACAGAAATGGAGTCAGGACATTGGCTGCATCTTCCCAGCAGAGCATGCTTCATAGTCGGTGAGGCTAGCACCCGACCGCTTCCCTCCCAGTCCAGTAGCACAGAAGGCACCTGCCTCTGTTGGCAAGTCCTGAAGGGATGCTCAGGCCTTGGCTGACGAAGCACATCTGCAAAAGGGAGCCGCTCAGCCCTGCTGCAGCCGCCTGGAAGGAGAGAAGCCCTTGAACATCCCATCCAGAGATCAGAGAAAGTTGACTCCTTGGGAGTAAAGTTGTTTCATTCCTTGAATCTCAGGAGCTGAGCATAATGCCTAGCTTCTAGCAGATGCTCTTTGTTGGTTCATTAATTACATGTGCACACACACTTCTCACTGACGACCTTTGATCTTTCTGAGATTGTAAAGACTCCTATAGCCTCCTATTCATGAGCCGGCTGCTTTTCTAGGGGCCATTCTGTCCCCAAGGCAGCAAGGTGGCAGAGCAGATGAAGGGCTGGACCTGGAGTCAGGAAGATAGCAATTTGCTCTAGACATTCACTAGCTGTATGACGCTCCATTTCCTCATCTGCAAAGTGGCAGTAATAGCAGTGATGTAACTGATCTTCACATCGACTTGATGCCATCCAGAATGCAGCTCGTCTCCATTTTTCAGCAGGGGAAATAGGCTCAGAGAAGGCCCATAGCTAGAAAGTGAGAGCTGGATCCAGGCCTCCAGGCCAGCCTTTCTCTGTTCCCACTGAGCCAAGAACCCACTCAACTCCTTTCTTCTTTTCATCCCCTTTCCCTTCTTTCTTCTCATCTGGGTCTCTTCTCTTCAGAAGCTGACAGGGGAAGGCAGAGTTTGTGCAGGTTGAGTTGGAACGCAGAAGGCCAGCAGTCATTTCTCCTCCCTTGTGTTCTCCATAGGCTGGAATCGTAGGCTGAGTGTGGCCTCTGGCTCTGTTCCTTTCCTGGCATCCTCCTATGTTAAGGGAATGCTATATCTCCTGACCTTGGCCTCTTTGTTTGCCTACCTTTCCTAACAAATGCTCTTGTAGGCATGTGACCTTTGGGGGGCTCCCTTTCTTAGCTTTCAGAATTTTCAGAAACAAATTGAAGGCCCTTACCCTTTTTGTATGCTGTCCCTCTTTGGTAAGCAAGAAAAACTTGTGGACCCCATCTCAGAATCATGATTTTAAATGCATAAAATAAAATACACAGGATTTCAAAGGAAATCAATTACATTAAAATATTATAAAAGGAAAAAAGACAAGTTCATGGACTTCCCCCCACCCCAAATAACCACAGACCCCTTGGGTGGGGGAGAGTCTTTGAGAGACAGAGAAATCGAGAGAAACAGAGTGAGAATAGCCTTTGTTGTCAAATATATTATTAAAGGGCCATGTAGAGAACACCTCCTCACTCTCCAGAAGAGGAAGCAATGATTACTGAGGTGCATGGCTTCCTTCATGAAGAACAGGGCAGCCCAGGCTGCCTCATGTCCTCCTGTGCCAGGGCTTATTAGCCTGGGAATCAGATCAGAGAATGTTACCATAATGGTCTGCCATGCTTGCCAAAGTCCCTCGTGCTTTTCTGGTAGAAGATGGGAGCAAGATGGGGAGGTAGACATGGAAGTGCCAACTTTTGGGTGTGTCTTTAGTGGAGGGGCCCAGGGATCTGTTAGACTTCTGGGTTTCGGGTTTTTTTTACATTTTGTATTAATGACTAGGATCAAGGCCTAGAAGGCATGACCAGCAAATTTGTACCTAATAACAGCAAGTACTTTGGTAGTGTCCTGAGGTTTCCAAGAACTTTACCATTATCACCTCAATCCTCACCTGGGAGGGAGCTGCTATTATTATCCTATTTTGCAGTTGAAGAAACTGAGGCAGAGTTTTAGTGACTTGCCTAGGGTCATACTGATGGCTAGTCAATGTCTTTGGCCACCTTTGTGATCATGTCTTCCTGATCCTAGGCCTGGCACTCAGTCCATCTTGCCACCAGCAAGCTGCCCCCATGATGAGGTCTCTCCAAGTATCTGAAGGGATGAAAGATAGATTTGTGTTGTTCTACTCAGTGAAAGGGCAGAGGTAGTGTTAGGAAGTCTACAGGGACAGATTTCTGGGGGCTGTAAGGAAAACCATTCTCACAACGAGAGCAATCCAAAGGGGAAGGGACTTGTGGGGGGAAGCTGTGGGTTCTCCCTCGCTGGAGGTCTCTAAGCACTAACTGCATAGATGCTTCCTTATGGGTTTGGGTGAGGCGGCCTGGGGGACCCCTTGCTCCTGGGCTGTTCTCGGGCTCAGTGACTGAAGGACTTCTAAGATCCTCCAATTGGGATTTGGAAGAGGAGCCTCTGGCCACAGTGTCTGAGCTTGATTCCAGAGGAAGCCTTATTCCCCTTGGCAAGATTTTGTCTGAGCCCTTTAGATCTTACACCATCCTTCAAAATGTCTCTCCCCGGCGCTTTTCTGTCCCAAGTCCGCCTGCTGCCACTCGCACTTAGGCCCTCTGCCTCACACCTGGAGGACCACAGTGGCCTTGTGGGAGGCCGCCTGCTTCCAGGCTCTCTGTCCCACCAGTGATCCTGAATTCTGCTGTAGACTAATCTTCCTTAAACCCTGCTTTCCTGTTGCTGGAGACAGGATCAACCTCTGGCTGGCTTTCAAGGACATTTACCAACCGGCACCGACCTACCATCCAGCCCTGTTTCCTCCTCTTCTCCCGAAGGGATCTTTAGTGCTAATCGGGTCAGCCTCCCTGTTCTCCACATTTAGCCTGCTTTATCCTACCTTTGGGCCTTTTCTCATGTCCTCCTCCTTTCCTGGTGAGCCCAGACTGATGAGTGAGTGAGCCCAACTCTTTCTTGAGGGCAGAGACTTTTGTGTTTCTATCCCAAGTGCCCAGCACAGTGCCTGGCACAGAGGCGCTTAATAAAGACTTGTTAATTGATTGGCTGGTCGATTTGATTTCCTGGCTCTTACGCAGAGCTTGGTACATAGTAAGTACTTAATAAGTGCCATTCATTGATTTAACCCTACCCCAACAGAATATCAGTTTCTTGAGGGCAGGACTGTGTCACTTTTAAATTTTCATTTCAAGCACTTAATATGGCATCTGGCACAAAGTAGTATTTCATTGATTCATTCAGAGCATCCTTACCTGAATCCCATGAAATCCCATGTTCTCCTGCAGGGCCAGCTTGACTCTCTGGCTCTTAGGTTTCACTTTCCAAAGGACCTTCTCTCCTTCGCTCCTTTTCCCCCTCTCCTTCCCTCTCTCTTTGTCTCCATCCTTCCCTTTCTCCTTCCTTGTTATCCTTCCCTCTCTCCCTCTGTCCCTTTTCTCCTTTTCTCTCACTTTCTCCTCTCTCTCCTGTCTCTCCTTCCCTTCCTCTTTCCCTCCCTCCTTCACTGCTATCCTTCCCTCTCTCCCTCTGTCCCTTTCTCCCTTTCTTCACTTCCTCCTCTCTCTCCAGTCTCCCCTTCCTCTTTGCCTCCCTCCTTCCCTCTCTCCTTCCCTTCCTCTTTCCCTCCTTCTTTCCCTCCCTCCTTTGCTATCCTTCCCTCTGTCCCTTTTCTCCCTTTCTTTCACTGCCTCCTCTCTCTCCTGTCTCTTCTTCCCTTCCTTTCCCCCCCCTTCCTTCCCTTCCTCCTTCCTTGCTATCCTTCCCTTTCTCCCTCTGTCCCTTTTCTCCCTTTCTTTCTTCACTTCCTCCTCTCTCTCCTGCCTTCCCTCCCTTCTCCCTCTCCTTTCCCTCTCTCCTTCCTCTCCCTCCATTTCTCCTTGTTCCTGGTTCTGAAAGCCCACGACTTAGGGAACAGGGTGGCACTTCCTGTCACAGAAACAAGGGATTCAGAAATGGATCTGTGTGAGAGGTCTCACTGCAGAAAAAGCAGATTTGATTCATACCTTTGGGGGAAAAAAAGAAAAGAAATGTGTCAATTAAGCTGCTTAATTCACTTCTAATGTAGGTCATTGCTGCTGTTTTTTGCTGCTTCTGTCTGAGCACACCTGCACTTCTGCTGAAATGCTTGCTTCATAAATTAAGCTTAATTAATGGAAATGAGGGAAAGAAGCGCCATACTGACAAGTCCTGTGAGACACTACTTCCTGCCTGCCTGCCCAAAGAGGCCTCTTCTCCCAGTGTCCCTCCAAAGCCAGTTGTTGCTCAGGAGTCCTGGCTGGTACCTGGTGTTGCATTACACATGGAGGCTGCCATCTTTCTGGGGGCCGTTGCTGGGCATCTGGGGAGATGCTGTTGTATCATGCCTGTTTCCAACAGAGTGGGGGAGAGATGTGCTTCTGCTCCTCTCCCGATTGCACAGCTGTGGCCAGCCCACTTTCCCTGCTAATGCCAGGAGGGCCTTTATTACGTAAAAGAACCAAGAGCTGATTTCCCTCAGATCTGTGGGTCCAGGCCAGATTGGAATCTTTGAGCTGACCTGCTTTCATCCTGCTTTTCAAAAGGCTGCTTTATGTTTCCACTGCCCCATGCTATGGTGGTTGTAGTTGAGCACCTGATGAAATCAGAGATACAGAAGACAACAGGAGGCCATTTTTTCTTTCAAGGGAAAAGCTCTGTTTCTAGACAGGAGGATAAATTATTTTGGGTGGCCAGGAAAAAAACAATGGACCGACTGATGGAAAGGACCCTGCCTGTGGGTTAGAAGACATGGGTGCATCTAGAATGTGCCCTTCCCTCCATGTGGCCCAGGAAAAGGATCTGAACTCCTTCATTGGTACAGTGAGGTAGGCCGGCCCTGCCCACTCTCGCAGGGTCCTGTGTCTGGCAAATTGAAGGAGTTAGATGAAGAAGACCTTTCCAGTCCTGCTGTTCTCTAGGTCACCCCTGGGTTCTTAATCTGTTTTGTGGACTGGACCTGTTTGGTGATCCGGGAAGAAATAAGCCCCTTCTCAGAAGAATGCTCATTACGTCTATTCATAGTCGAAGGAAATGGTAAATTTCAGATAGGCTTAGTCAAAATAAAGATGTCATTTTTCCCTTCCATGTGATTGGGCCCCCTCAAATCTACCCACAGACCCCTCGGGAAGCCCTGTATCTCTTGCTGTAGTAGTGTGAGGATATTGGGGTATATGGGCTTCCTTTGCTCATCTTGGAATTTAGTTCAGTTGAATAAATATTAAGCTCCTATTCTGCAAGAAACTCTTAGCACTCGTGATTCAAAGATATCACTGGTTTTCAAGTAACTTCCAACCTAGATGAGAAGAAAGATGTGGACACAAAGAACTGTGTTGCTGAGTGGCTACAGTACTAGACTTGGAGTCAGGAAGACCCCTGAGTTCAGATCTTGCCTCATATACTTATTAGCTGAGCAAGTCACTTAAACAAAACAAAAAATAAACCAAACCTCTGTCTGCCTCAGTTTCCCCTGTAAATGGAGATAGCACCTATCTCCCAGGGTTGCTTTGAGGAACAAAGGAGAGAATATTTGTAAAGTGCTTTACAAACCATAAGGCTCTACTTTGCTTTGTGTACAGCCAAATGATTTCTTTGACATTCCTGCTCTGTATAATAATAACTAAGGACCATGAGAGATTTGAGGAAGGAGAGGTCATCTCTGGACTGGTCCTGGAGGAGCTGGCTGTACCAGGGCCTTGATGGGAGTGAGGGAGATGGAGTGTGGAAGGATACGCCCAACAGGCAGTCATTGAGTGGGAGCTATTCAAGGGATGTAGGGGAGAGAATCATCAGCAAATATGGGAGATGCCTAGACAAAAATAGTCAGCTATGAGTTTGGCTTAGAACACAGACTGTGTGAAAGGCAGTGGTTAGCATGGTGCCTGGCACACAGTAGATGCTTGGTAGGTGTTTATTGATTAATTGGTTGGTATGAAAGGTGGGTTGGAATTGTATTGTGGCACTCCTTTATCCAGGTAGCTCTCTCTGAATATTCTGGACATCAGGAGCCAATCATTCTTCTACATACATGTACTGGTGCTTTCCCTCACCCACCCCATGTTAATGAGAACTGGGTCATGTATGTAAACAGGAAGAAAAGCACCAGAATTGATGCATATTAGAAGAGAGATGGGCAAGATCCTGAGAGAGATGTTCATGAGACCAAGAATTTGAGGCTGAGTGGTCCAGAAAAGGTGGGATGAGAACTGGAGCTTGGTGTGGCCAGTGAGTCCCAGGAAGGACTGAAGCTAGAATGAAACCTGGTGAAATCCTTAGTTAGAAATAATGACAAATGAGTAACTGTGGAATAAAAATGTAATATCCGAAGCTATTAATTGACACAATTGTGAGCAAGGTTAAGCTGGGCAGAAGATAAATTGGCAAGCACTACACTGGAAGCATAAGAACAAGCCCAGAAAATGCCACTGGCAGGGATTTGGAAGGAATGTGGTAGAGAGCAATGGGTTTGGAGGGAAGATCAGGGAGATACAATCTCAGATTTATGGCAGTGACATCAACACATCAGAAAGGAAAAGAATCCTATTATTCTGATCAAGAAATTGTTAAAACTTTTCAGAATTTTCTAAAACAAGTAGCACCACAAATATAAAGAATCTACAAACCTCCAACAAGTAGAAATTAAAAGCCAACCTTTCCCAAGCAAATGTTTATGGAAGTTCAGATGGCCAATAAACCTTCTAAGTCACTGGAAGGAAGAAATGTGCCCCCCAAATCATTGTTGTGTTCCTGCCAGATTTCTTATGAAAACCAGGAATAATGAAGGTAGTTGGAAGTGGGTTAATTTAAAATGGAAACAAAATGGTCCCTGAGCCCAGAGAGAGTTTTTAAACCCCTCCAGGTGTGCTGCTTGGAAGAGAGTCATGGAAGAGGGATTCCATTCCTTGAGTATGGCCCCAGAGGGCAGAGCAAGGTAACAACTGTCACTGTCCCTGAGTGAAGGGTCTCTTTCAAGAATGGTGGGTGCCCCCCTTTGCAAGTGTCCCAGCAAGATTATATTGAAAGGATTCTGGGCCAGGAAGGGGTTGGGCTAGGTACCCTTGGAATCCCTTTCCAGCTCAGAGATTCTGTGATTCTGTGACATTTAAGAATCCAGAAGACTTTTAAAAAAAGACTTTTCAGGGAAAAAATGTAGTTTTTGAGAAGAGCTTTTGAAAGAGAATATTTGGATTAAGGAACTTCAGGAACAAGCATATGGAAGGATTTGTATTCTTAAATAGAGATGAATAAGTTCTTCAAGTCATTAATGTTGCCTATGATAAATTATCTAAACATTATCTAAATGAAATACAACCTGTATAATATTGGCTGTATTTTTTAGGCTTCTGTTAAATTCAAGTCTGAGCATGAGGACACCAGTAGGTGACATGGGGAGTCCTGGGTTCTAGTCTGAGTTTCCCTAATAATTCACTGCATGACATTGGCTATATTCTTTTATCTCATTTTCCTCCTCTCTACAATGGGGTGGTTGGACTAGAAGATCTCTGAAGTTAGTCTTTTCCAACTCTAAGATTGTTGGAATCTAAAAGATGACGCTGAATTTGTTTGGACTCAGTGGTTGCCTCTGGGGGCAAGGCCTCCACTAATCATCCTTTTTCCTGGAGCCCGGGTTCTGGAGCACTTGGGAGCACCTGATTCTTTGATGCAGGCTGTCCCCTTCTTTTTAAACTCAGGGTGTTCAGAGGGTTGCCTGAGGGGGGACCTTGAGAAGTGAAGAGGCCTGCCCTGGCTCCTAGAGGGAGGATGTGGTAAGGCTCAGACTCTCAGTCTGTTCTCTATTCACCACATTGTACAACGTCTGGATCTAACAAGACTAGGGATTGGATCTCTGATTTCATCGATCTAGGGGGTCAGCCCATGTTCTGGGGCTTAGTCTTAGAGAGCTGTTTAGCTGACTGAGCAGGTGAGTGGTTTGCTTCTCCACACAGCCTTTAGTGCAGCCATTAGAAGCAGCACTTGAACTTGGGTCTTCATGGATCCAAGGCAGCTCTCTAGTCTCCAAGCCTCTCTACTGATAAGACTTCCCAACAAATTGTTGCAACTCCAAGGAATATCTCATGATATCCTTGAGTGCCGCAAATTATCAGAAATTCCCCAAACATAAATAAAAATATACTTTAATTTTTTTTAAAAAATCATATGCCAAGAAGTTTCTTTAAACAGAATGGAGTCAAGGAAGCAATAGGGCAGTGTCCCTCTCTCTCTTTTCCGGGTGGAGAGCCCAGGATGTGGGGCACTACTTGTAATGGTGCACGGAGCCGATGAGTTGGTTTATATTGTTCAACTTTTTCCCTCTTTTTTAATTCTTTGTTAGAAGGAATGGCCCTTGGAGGGGAGGGAAGAGGACTATAATCAGAAACGTAGTGATATAAAAACAACCATCATAAAACATTTATTCTTAAAAAGAAGTGGAGGCAGAGGGAGTACTGTAATCATGGAATAAGCAAAGACAGTGCATTGCTGGCCCACAGGCTTTGGGCATCTCAGCTGTGGGGTGAGTTAGGTAGTGGGCAGCCTTGCTGGCTCCACTGTCGAGCCCTTTCCTAGCCCAGTGACTGAGGAATCAGATAGGTCTCTCAGAGAAGAACTCCATTCCTGCAGAGCCCAAGACTCTACACTCCCCAAAACCTGCAGAGGGCTGCCTCTCCTGATGGCATAGGCCAGAGAATGTGGAAAGAAAAGGCATACTAGAACCACGTACCAGGGAAATGAGGGCTTGTGGAGCTGGGAGGGAAGTCACTCACTGGTGGTCTAGCTGCAGCCTCTTCATTTGACATACATTTATATGAGGAAACAGGGCATGAGTGAGTCAGAGGCTCTTCCCCAAGATCATATAGATACCCAGTAGCTAAGCCTGAGCCTAGGTCATAGCTCATGAGATTGGAGCTAGAATGAACCTTAGACTTCATCTATTCCAGCCCCTTCATTTGGAAGATGAGGAAACCGAGGCCCAGAGAGACCCAAGGTCACACTGGTGCTAAGTGGCAGAGGTGTTCTGAACTTGGGTCCTCTGGCTCCAAAACCCTCTATTTTCTCCAGGAGGGAGATAGGTGGGCCAGTACATAGAGGGCTGGATTTGGAAGCAGGAAGACCTGAGTTTGGGATGCTGCTTCAGATGCTAGCTAGTTTTGTAACCCCCTGGTGCTGGTTTGGGGTCGAGGGTACTCAGCCCTCTGTACACTCTGCTGGCTTCAGCTTTCGTTAATGTGGAAAGATCTCAGGAAGCAGCGGAAGCCAGAGCCTGAGGGTCTTGATGCATCAGTCCTTTTCTGGTCTTGGGGAAGCCCCTTTCTTCTCTTTCTCAAACTACTCTGTGCCTCTCTCCATCTTGGTTCATCCCTCTCCTCCTGCAGCCTCATGGAAATCTCAGCATCATGGCAAATGCCCTCTGAGCCTCATCTGTGAGGCAGGAGAGCTTTTCTCTAAGCAGAAACCAGCTTGTCTTCTTTTTGAATTTAATTAAACCTTTAATGAATATTTTAGCAAAAGTCCTGTGTTTCATTATTGATGTTATTTGTGAGATCCACTGTTCATTAGCATAATTTATAAACCACCAGACTGGAAGCAGGAATAACGTGATGGAGATGATAGCTGGAGACTGTGAGGCAGCATCTGCCAAAACCCCTTGAAAGCATGCAGACACAAGGTTTTTAAATGGGAACAAGGTGGTGACATTGTGGGGGGTTGTCTCTGGCCATGGGCTTGTGGATCACTTAGGTTCATAACCACTTTGGCCTGTAGTGGCGGCTGGGTTGAGAGAGTGGCTATTTTCAGGGAAACCATACATTTTCAGGGAGAACTTTGGTTCTCTTCTGATTTTGGGTATTCTGTTGCCCTAACAGAATAGCAGCAGTAGTGAGGAGGGATGGGCATCACTTTGGTTGACAATCTATTGAGTCCCAGTGTGCCTGATGGGTGTTATGCCTGAGTATTATGAGAGAGGGAAGAGGGAAATAGGACATGGACTCTGCTTTCAGGAAGCTTGAAGTTTTACTGGGGAGCTAGGAACAACAGACAAACTAGAGAACTGGATATGACAACGTATTGAGAAGTGCTAAATGTCTATACCCAAATATGTTGGATTTCTTCCTGAGCTCAGTCAAATGAGGGATCAGCATAGCTGCACCTGAAAATGAAAATACTTTGAATGATGACAGTGATAGTAGTCAGTTTGAGCAGTAATGATGGCCAAATGATCTTTAAAGTTTTTCTCTCTTAGCTAGCTAATCGGGTTCCATGATCCTTCCCATGTAGACGATGCCCAAATTTATAATCCAACCTTCATTTCTCAAGCTCCATTCCACAACTCCAGATGTCTCTTTGAGGTCCTTTAGGCAGCTCAAACTTAAAATACCTCAAACAGAACCCATTCCCTTTTCATCCCTCCCATCCTCTGCCTACCCCATGCCTTCCTTAACCTTTCCTATTTTTATCAAGGGCATGGCCTTTCTCCCAATGAACCAGGTTCACAACCTCACAGTCATCCTTGATTCTTCATTCTCTCTTTTATTTCTTTCATGAATGCAGGGGCTGCTGATTTGTTGCTTTTTATTTCTAGATTCTCATGTAGTGTGTGGGGTACACAGTATAGAGGGTGTTTATTAAGTGTTTGTTGATGAAAGATGACAAGAAAAAGTCTTCTCATAGTCTCTGAAAGACCTTTACCAAAAAGTAAACTTGAGTTTCTATTCCAGTCTGTAGACTCTTTTTATCCTAGTCATATTCCTCAGGGGTTCTCAGGGATAGTTAATGCTTCTTGCCAGCAGTTTAATGTACTTTCAAGATTGTATTTTATCCCCTTTAGCATCCGAGGTTTAGATTTTTTTTTCATTAAATGCAGATTCTTCAATGTCACTCATTAAAGGAAATCCACTAACGGTTTTTTACTGTCTAATATTGACTTTTAAAATTCTCTTCTGTGAACCTATAGATATCTTTCTGCAGGTGAGTCTTCTTGTGATCCTTTTATGTTTCTTTCCTTCATTCAGGATTTCCTTGGGGGAACACACATTAACTAATCTTGAGTTGCTCATCTCTTTCTTTCAGGCTCGAGGAGAAGGGATGGTCTTTCTATAGGGCTGCTCCCCATAGAGGCAGAAATGTGTTTTGTGATGGGGCTGGAGCTCCAGAGTGAAGAGACCTGATTGCTTCAGGATTAGAGACCAAGGAGACTGGGGTGGGGGATGGGGGCATGGATGGAGGGTGGGTCATCTTAATGAATTTTCCCAAGAATTTCTGATGGCCCCTGAGACCCTATTCATAGGAAGTTAAAGGAAAAAACAAACCTCTTCTCCTGCTTCTACTTACCACACCCAAATGGAGGTTTCAGACAATCACGGGCATTGTGTTTTCAGGTTATAATCAAGAGGCAGGTGAGGTGCCTACTTGGATGAACAGATCTGATTTGCTGTGCTTTTCTTCCACATCAGCTTTCCTTCCCAACCACTCCTGGGGGATGCAATCTTATGGGTGATTAGGCCATGTCAATATGCAGATTGTGGTAGCTTCCTTAAAGCAACATTGGTACATTTACAGAATGTCAGCCCACTTCCCCTCATTGGAGATGAACTTCCAAGAGTATTTACCCACTCTCTTCTCTTTCATTTTTCTCTCTGAGGGTTGTAAAGCTGCAAAACTCTTTTTCGCTTCTTAGGAGCACCAATGCAGTCTAATAAGAATGGCTCGATGGCACCATGAGGAATATGTCTTTACTACTCTGTCCGATCTTCTCAGATTTTTCTCTGGAAGTTGTATCCCTCACTTGTCACCATTTTTATATCTGTGTGATTTTAGGGAAGTCAGCTCCTTTTCCTACACCTCAGTTTCCACGTGTTCACAAGGGAAGAATGCCAATAGCTATGGACTCATGAAAGTGTTTAAGGTTGTACTCAGGAGTGTTTTCTACCGTTGTATCCTGCACACATCTCTCCATCATGGTACTCTTATGTTTGATCCCACTCCTGTGAATCTGTATGTATTTGTGAGAAAATGTGCCCCAAACTTTTGGGGGGATGTTTATACCACCTGTTTTGCTGTGCCATCTTAGCAAATGTTTTTGCTAAAAGCTAATAAAGTCTACAGAACAGTTGTTAATGGGAAGTATTTCAATGAGGACTTGAAAGCTACAGCTTTAGAAATACAGCCCTACAGGATTATTTCTAGAAGTTTGAGAGTAGGACTAGTTAGCTACCCTCTGGGCATCCCAAACCAAGAGTTCAAATTCCGTTTGGAAGAATGAGCCCAGAGGATGTGTTAAATGTGGAAGAGGAAACTGAGGCACCAAGAGGTTTAAGCATTGGCTCAAGGCCACACAGGCAGGAAGTAGCAGAGCTGGGATTTACACCCAGGTCCTTTGACTCCAGATCCAGGACTCTACAATCCTTTCTATAATATCCCAGAAAAATACTCATAGAGCTTCTTCCTGAAGACCACCTTCCAAAGGCAACTCTTTCCACTTTTATTGTTTTTTCATTTTAGTCATGTGACCCCATCTGGGATTTTCTTGGCAGAGGTACTGGAATGGTTTGCCATCTCCTTCTCCAGCTCATTTTACAGATGAGGAAACCAAGGGAAACCGGGTTAGGGGACTTGCCCAGGGTCACAGAGCTAGGAAGTGTCTGATGAGATGAGATGAGATTTGAACTCAGGAAGATGAGTCTTCCCGATTCCAGCTCAGCACTATATCCACTGCGCCACCTAGCTTTCACTGCTGGACAGATCTAATCAGTCATCTGTTAACCAGTTAATTCAAGGTTCACTGTGTGCCTGGCATCATGCTAAACCCTGGAAATACAAGTACAAGCAGAAAGACAGTTACTGCCTTCAGATAGTGTACATATAAAAGGAGGAATCAGAATGTGTTAGCACTCATTTCTTAAAGTATGATTTCACTTTGTCCCAGATAATCTTTTATCTAGAAATGGCCTTCGTGCTGGTATAGCATCATTAACGGTCAGGGTAATGACTTAGGCAAAACTGTGAAATTTGGCTTTGAGACCTTTAATGTTTATCTCTTTGCTTTTTAAAATGCCTTGTGGCAGAGCCAGGTTGGGAGCCCAGGTCTCTTGACTCCCAGTCCAAGATTTTATTACATCCTGACACCCGTTCCTCGCCCTGTGCCAATCCCTTCAGTCTGATATGGAAGTAATGTGATCCATTGGTATAGCATCTGCCTTTTTCTCTTTCTGCCATGCAAAAGGCACGTCCTAGGACCAATATGTCCTGAGAGCTCATCACCAGGTCTTACCTGGCCAGGCTCTCTATGATCATTCGTGTGTACGTGTGGCCCTTCTGCCTGACCAGCAATAAAGCTTGGAGATAATTCTGAACCAAATACTCTGCCTAGGGATTAAAGAAAGGAGAATAACTCCCAGCTACAAAAGATTTCATCTTCTGAGAGAGTGTGGGAGGATGAAAAGAGGGATAAGAGTCTGAAGAATTGAAAACTATAACCTCCTGCTGCACGCTCTCTGGGGCATTGGTACTGGGATTGTCTTAGGTAAAAAAGAGAGACAAGTGGGAAGTGAAGAATGAATGAAGCTGTGCCTGGTGTGGAGGGGACCCTAGCCTGGGAGGCAGGAGACCTGGGCCGCCCAGTCTGCAGGACTTGCTTTGGTGCCTCTTACCTACCAGGCCTGTGCTAGACAAGAGAGATGCAAGAACAAAGCAAAACAAAAAATTTGCTTCCCAACCCAACAGGCTTATGTTCTCCAGAAGGGGATGAGGATGAGTTTCCTGTTAAGTAGTTCAGGTTCAGGCCCCATGTCTGATGCTGACTTACTGCTTGTTGACTGACTGGCTGACCAGCTATGTAGCCTGTGAGGCCCTGGCCTCAGTTTCTTTCCTTGTAAGATGAGGGCTCTGTACCAGATTCAATGGCCTCTGAGGTTCCTTCTAGCTCTGAGCTCCTGTGATCCCAGGATGTAGATGAAATGAATGCACAGTGATGGAGCAGAGCCCCCACTGTCTCTGGCTTTGGATATATTTCTCTACCTCTTGAGGCCTTAGCTCTCTTTTCTGGAAAGAAGTCAGCTCCCAGTGGTCTCTAAGGGATGAATCCCTTTCACATCCCATGACTCTCTCTACCTGCTCTCCTTTATTTCTCTTCAAGGCCTCTCAATGAGTGTTGCACATTTAGGTAAGAGGGATGTTCTCAATCCATGGCCTGAAAGTGGAGGATGGTCTGTCTTCTAGTGGGTGCTGACTTTGAATGAGGTTTTGGTGGCAGACCATTAGATTGACAGTTGCTTGGACTTTCTGTATCTAAGATGTTCGGGAAGTGTCTGTTTGCCTTTGGAGTTTTCTTCTTTGTTTTTGCTTACAAAATGGTGAGTCCAGGAGGGGCTGAGGTAGTGGGAGGTAGGTAAACACCACCTTCTCCTAAATAGTAGGACTGTCCCAAGGTAGCTTTAGATATGCTGCCTCTAACACAATTCCTGAAACAGAAGGTGCTTATTAAATGCTAGTTTACTGACTTCCTGATGTTAAGAAAGGGCCTGAGCCTCTTCTCTGGGCAGCTGGAAGAAGGACTAGGATTCTTCTATCAGAGTCTCACTTTGCTGCCTTTCCCAGACACTTTCAGAAAGCCTGAACCAATAGTCAATGGGCAAGAGAATTCTCTCCAGGGCTTTGTCTGTCTGTCTGCCTGGGTCTCTCCATCTGCCTGGATTTCTGAGTTTGGTCCCGAAACAACTTCATCAAGACACACAGAAGTCTCCAAGGGTGCTTCAGGGGTGGCTGCTTTTATTAGAAGGTGTAAAGAAGGCTTTTGCACTTTCAGAGAAACTTTGCTGCAGCTGCTTGGACCATGGGGTAGGAGGAGTTGCTTCAGGTGCCCAGGCAAATGAATTATGCTTCTTGACAAAACCATAACTCCCCTACCTAAGGCAATAATCAGGAGCGAGACATAATCTGGGTTCTGTGAGCCTGGAAGAGCACTTCCGGGGGTGCTGGCTTGGCTGGGGCACCATTAGCTCCTTGGGTTTCTTCTAGTCACACCTGACCTAGACAAGGCTGGGGGCTGCGGCAGGAGAAGGCCAGTGAGTGAGGATTCAGCCAAACTCATCTGTTTGTTTATTTATTGGAAGAAAGAAGTTTTGTTACTTTGATGTCTGTGTTGTGCCTGGAACCTGGCTAACACAGCATCCTCCTAGAATCCTTTGCAGGTTTGTTTTGATAAATAGAGAAGAATAATTTATAGCTATGCTGTCGGTTGATTTGAGGTACTTAGACCCTTCAAATTTCCTCACCTAGCTCAAAATGTTTCCTTCGCTGTCTGAATTGAGTAGTCAACTCCTGGGGTTTGAAGCCATCCTTTGCCTGAATTATCAGGAATTTCAAGTTAGTAGATTACAATTTAAGGAAGCTTGACATAGTTTGAGAATCAGGTAAGCCAGTAAGAATGGTGCCATTAGGGGACAAGGATGTTCTCTCCTAGATTTCAAGGACTTGTGTTATGGAGTGGGAAGAGCTCTGGCTTTGGAGTCAGGGCCATACGATGAGATTCGGATTCCAATTTGCTGTCTCTGTGACTTCCATCACATCTCTTGCCCCTCACTGGCAATCAGCTGGACAATCTGGCCTCTCCCCAACTGGAGGGGCAGAGCTGAAGTGGGGGAGGGGAGTGGGAGTGTTTGTGTGGCCTTTGCCCATGGGCCAGGAAGGGGGAAGGATGAGTATGGAGGCTGGTGTGGTCATCCTGAGGATGAAAGGCAATGAAAGCCTGGACTTTATTGGCAACTGTGGAAATGCAAAAAAAGGAAGAGCCCCACTCAAGAGCCATTGGAAGGTCAGTAGGGTGACTGATGCTGCAAATTGTTTATATGAAGGTTTATTTGCTCATTTTTCTCCTCCTGCCCTGGGTTTTTTTTTTTTTTCATTAAGCCTGCTGCTAGTCAGCAGACCTTCTCATGTTGCACATTTTCCTTAGTGGAGGAAAGTTGTGTGAGCCTTCCCTTGCTGAACTGTCACTGCAGCTGCCTCTGCTGGACCAGAATTTCCCTGATGGCAGAATCACAGGCTTTGGAGATCATAGATGTGGCGTAAGGAAGGATCTTAGGGAGAAGGAAATGGAAACCTACTCAAGGTCACCCAGGTGGGAGCCAGGGTTTGAACCTTTGTCCTTGGAGTACAGTACTCTGTCCACTACAGATGGCAGGCTGGCTGGCTGTGTTCTCACAGGGACTTTCTCACCTGCATTGTGATATTTCCTTGAAAGAACACTTATCTTGAGTCAGGACACCTGGATATAAGTTCTGTCTCTGAGTCCACTGCTCCATGCCCATCCCACATTTGAAGATTGTTTTTTAGCGACTTAGCCAGAGGAGCAGGCTTCAAATTCTACCTTTCCTCTGCTCAGTAAGTATGTATAAAGCACCTATTATGTGTTAGGAACAGAGGAGGCCGGGAGGTTTTGGCCCTCAGTATGACCTCAGCCAAGTCACTTAACTAACCCTCTCGGGCCCAGATTTCCTTGTGGGTACACTGAAGAAGCTGGGTTCATCGACCTCTCAGGTACCATCTAAATTGAAGTCCAAATTCCATTCATTTCAGCTGACCTTTATTGTCTGCCGCAGGCCAAGCATTTGTATGGCACCCCCCAAATATGAAGAGCATTAGATCATCTCCGATTTCTCTATTGACCTGAAATGATGTGAGTCAGGGTTCTCTTCCAGCGATAATGCTCTACCCCTTCCTGATGGATACCTTTGCTCAGAGTTCCTGTCTGTTTTCC
Source organism: Trichosurus vulpecula (assembly GCF_011100635.1). Classification (NCBI taxonomy): domain Eukaryota; kingdom Metazoa; phylum Chordata; class Mammalia; order Diprotodontia; family Phalangeridae; genus Trichosurus; species Trichosurus vulpecula. The sequence goes on along the minus strand of NC_050581.1, from coordinate 196,761,267 downwards.
TATTTTTTATGCCCATTTATCATTTCTTCAAATGAAACTAACCGCATTGCCATTGGACTGGTACATTTGTTTGTTGACGCAGATATTTATTAGAGTCAGTTGAATAAGGGGGATTTGTGTAAATTTAACTTCAATCCACCACAGACTTAAGTTCAAATGTTTGAGCTTCTTTTGCCTGATGTTCCAGGCCAGGCTCCAGATGCCATCATATTTCCTCTCCCCACAGCTGATAAAGCCCCTTCTGGTAAACACCAAAATCCAGCACAGGAATTAGCCGTCAGCTGAAGTCCACATCCACATCAGGGGGCAACAGCGCTCGCCATAACAGAATCACAAAGCAGAAGGCAGCCTGCACAGATGGGCAGAGACAATGACGTGAGAGTCAGAGGATCTGAGTTCAAATCCTACCTTTGACCTCTAGCAAATCACTTAACCTCTCTTCGATTCAGTTTCCTCGTCAGTAAAATGAAGGGATCACCTAATTGTGTTTCTAGGCCCCTTTCCTAGCTAAGGATCTACGACCCTATGATTAAGAAAGGGTCGGGCTCGGGCAGATTTGCAAAACTGACTGTTTCTCTGGCCAATCCTCAGCTCTTTCATGGGTGTGTTCAAAGAAGGAAACCCCTCTAGCCTTGGCCACTGTCAACACTTACCCGGTTTGGGGAGACCGGAATTGAAATCATATTTACACCTGGTCTGGAGGAAGAGGCCAAGAGAAGAAAGGCATCTGGTCAGTGGTCAAGCTCACTTCTCAACTGATCGGAAAGCCTCTACATCCATTGGTCAGTTTAGCGACTGATAAAATATCAATGATGTCTTCTAAGGGTGAAGATGAACCGGCCAAATGGAAATAAAAGTTACTATAAATACCTAAGTATTCCCAATAACAATGGAACAAAGAGAAAGTATGACTTCCAACAACCTTACTCTGTGCCTAGAGCTGAAACTGAACAAATGGCTGCTGAAGGCGGAAACATGGTTGAAAAAGATTTGTGAGTCATAGACAACCCTAAGTGGAATGAAAGTTGGCAGTGTCAGGCTCTTATTGACAAAGCTATCTTAGAACAAGAAAACAGAAGCAGTCAACAAAAAAGTAGGAGTAGAAGTGAAGGGACTGCAAAAGACAGGTCCATTGATACGCTTCTGGTGGAGCCATGACTTGGTCCAACCATTCTGGAAAGCAGTTTGTAATTATACTTTAAAAAATATGGTGAATATTCCCTTACCTTTCAACCAGCAATCACACTGCTAGGCATATTATACCAAGAGGTTGAAACCAGAAAAGCCCCCTAGACGTCAGATTATTCATAGCAATGCTGGTGGTAGCAAAGAATTGGAAGGAAGTAGATGCCCATTGATTGGAGAATGGCTAAACTAGCTGTAGTGCTTGAATGTAAAGGAATATTATGACATTGATTTTCCTATTTACAAAATGACTATCCAGAATTCAGAGAAGAATGGGAAGATTTATATGAACTGATGTAGGATGATGTAAGACAATAAAAATATATATACAGTGACTACAGATGTGAACAAAAGAAATGAAATTGAATACTGTGTAATTATAATTGGCTCTGAAGAAGACTCAAGAAAACGTACCTTCCTCCTATCTTTTCCAAAGTGAGGAGCTATGGCTATGTGGAATATTGCAGATAATGTCAGATACTACTGCTGTGTCACTTGGTTTTGCTGAACCAGCTTTTTTCCCTCTTTATTTTTTTGCTTTTTGGCAGGGCAGTTGGCGTTAAGTGACTTGCCCAAGGTCACACAGCTAGTACATGTGTCAGGTGTCTGAGGCCGGATTTGAACTCAGGTCCTCCTGACTCCAGGTCCAGTGCTCTACTCACTGTGCCACCTAACTGCCCCTCTCTTTATTTTTTATTCTTTGTTATAAGTCTCTGGGTAGGGGAGGAAAGGGATATATTGAGAAATGAAAGTGATGTAAAAACAAAAGATGACAGTAAAATTAATACTAAGAAGAGAAAAAAGCCATCTTAAAAATGAACTCTGTTCCTTTATTGCTTTAAAGTTTACCAGGTGCTTTCCTTCTGGCTGTCCTGTGACTTAGGGAATGCAGGCTGTTAATTCTCACCTTTTGAAGGACAAAGTGACCCTGAGAGAGGCTTATATGCCTTGACCTTGGCCATACACCAATCCAGGGCCAGAAAGCATCAAGTGAGGATCAGTCACTCAGAAATTGGGTGGACCTATGTCATGAGATCAGAGATGGGAAGGATGAGAAGACACTTTGTCCAACCGCTCATTTTATAGATGAGGAAATGGAGGCCCAGAAAGGTTGAATAATCTGCTCAGGGTCATACAGTTGGTAACTCATATTGCAGCCAGATGGCACAGTGGATAGAACTTGTGAGGAAAATCTGGATTCATATCCCACCTCAGACATTTACTAGCTCTACGACCTTGGACTCTTTCAGACTCAGTTTTCTCATCTGTAAAATGCGAAGCATTTACCTCTCAGGGTTGTTGTGGTGATCAGTGAGATGCTATATGGGGCTTTGCAAACCTTAAAGAGCTACATAAATGCTGAAGGCATCAGAAAGAGCTCCCCATAGGAGATGGCATGTGAGCCTGAAGGAAGCGAGGGATTCTAAGAGGCTAACTGAGGCAGGAGTGGATTCTAGTTGTGGGATAGGCAAAGGCCCAGAGGTAGGAGATGAAATTCCAATTTCAGGAAACCCCAAGTGGGTCACTTTGACTGAAATAGAGAGGATGCATGGGAAGTAATGAAAAACATCTAGAAGGGAGAAGAGATGATGTTTGTGAAGCAGTCATTGTTCTTATCATTCAAAGCAATGTGGGAATTCTAGGTAGTGGTGTTGTTCTGGGAGGGTAGAAGGAGACCAATAGGCAACTGGTGGGTAGTGAGGGAGTGGGGGACAGAGAAGGAGATGACCCATCACATACAAACCTGCTAACACTGAGTGAGAAGCCATACACGAGCTTCTGAAAGAACTTTGGAGGCCTTGCTCCTCCCCAGCAAAGGGAAATGTTTTTCCTCAGTTGGGCTGGCTGTTGGGACAGGAGGGACCTTTCAGGACTGTGTATTTTTAGTCCTCTGCATCCCCCTCCACAGACACAATGACAAAATTGGGAGACCATGGTGACTTCCTGCCACAGGGAGGAAGAAGGATGGCCAGATCATTTCATTAACTGGGAGGAGAGACAGTATGTCGGGACCTCGGTGTTTCTGTTCCCCTAAGGGGTATCTGAGAGCTGACTCATTGGATCACAGAACTAGGTCTCATACTTGGAAGAGCTGAGGCCTGAAAGTGACTCCTTACTTCAGGAAAATGGCCTTTTCTTCTTAGTGGGCCGGTCGTGGAGTTGAGCCGTTCTTAATGTTGTTGTTCTGTTACTGCCATGGTTCTTGGGGGGGGGGGGCGCTCCAGCGTGGCTCCCAGAGCACAAATACCATTTCTCCACTCTCTTCCTGTTAGGCTGCCCACAATTCTGAAAGTAAAAACCCTGACATCTCAGCCTTTAGCAGCAATTCTTTCTGTTGGCTTTCTGCTAATATTCCGATTGAAAAGGAGTAAACACATATAGAAAATAGAAATGTTTTTCCTCAGGAGTCAGATGCAGGCTGCAGCCCATTAGGAATGCTCGGGATGTATTATGTGCTTCAAAATGCTTCATCATTCATTCATTCATTTCCTTACTTGACGAGTTCAGAATATCCTAGATCTCGAGCTAAGAGGGACCTCAGCCATTTGCTAGTCGAGGAAGCTGAGGCTCAGAGAGGAAGGCTTTGCCACAGTCATTGCTGAGATGGTCTTGGCTGAACAGGCAGCTGTCCCCAAGTGATGTTCTCTGGCAGATAGCAGTGTCTCCTCATTGTCACCCCCCCCCCCCCCCCGGGGACTGAAAGGAGATCCCACAGGTCTCAACATACTATGGCTTTGATGTTGCACTTCCCTCCTCTTTTGTGATAGGCAAGAAAACAGGTTTTTTTCTTACCTGACTAAGCTGTGTTTGAGACCACATATCCCTCCATTTTAAAAGTCCTTCCTCCTTCTCTGCTGTTGACTATAGAAAGCCTGTGTTTCATCTGCCTTGGTGGAGTGCCTTCTCTCTGAGATTAGCTCCACATTCAGTCCTGGATTATGCATGAATGTGGCTGTTTTCATGTTGTCTTCTCCCACTGGAACGTGAGCTCTGTCCTTGAGACAGGGACTGTCTCCAGCCTTTCTTTGTTTCTCTGACACTTAGCATAGAGCTTGGCCTAGGCCAAGTGCCTAATACTTGTTGACTGAATTCACCCAAAAGGTTTTAAGGCTGGAGAGCTAGGGGTAGGAGTAGGGGGATCAAAGTAGAGAGAAGGAAAGAGATTTTAGGGGAAAATTAGACCGTGTCTGAAATCCTTGCTACAGGTTCCAGTTCCCCAGACTGTATAGCTGTGTGACCTTGGGGAGGTTAAAACCTCTCAGAGTTTCATTTTCCTTGATTGTAAACTGCATTCCTCATCTTGCAAATCTGTCAGAAGGATCACAGTAGATACTGTGTGACCAGTAATTTGCTCGCTGCAAAATGCCATATAAATCTAAGTTGTGATTATGGGAAATGAAGATCAGCTCCTTCACCCTTCCATGTCTGCAGGGAGGTGAAGAGATGCCTTAGCAGTGAGATAAAGGGGGTGGGGTGGGAAGAGGGCAGAGGTCAGTCTACCAGGCAGTAAGGGAGAGCAGGCTGCCTCTATAACCTTTCCCCTTTGAAAGCACCCCTTCCCTTTTAGCACGGTACTCCAGGAAGAGCACTGCCTCTGGAGGCAGGGGACCTGGATTCAAATTCTACCTCTGATGAGGCTTTCTGACCTTGTGAGTCCCTCACAGCTTCTTGGCCTCAGGAGTTTGGGAACCATGGCCTCCAAGGTCACTTTCTGCTGTAGAGGGAGGATTCTGTGGGCTGTTCTTCTCTTCCTCTTCCTTATCAGGTCACTGCTGGCTTTTCTTTTTCGTTGTTGAGAAGATGCATGTGAACTGGGCCTTTTTATTCTCTCTCCATTCTGGGAAGAGTGCTTTTCACTCTTCTGGAGCTCCCTCTGAGCCCATGTCAGGTTTTCATGGAGCCAAGCTTGTCTTGGTTCATTTTTCCTACTCTTTCTCTAAAACGGACAGGCTTTTCCTTCCCTTGTGTTATTAGACTTTGGGCCTGACCTGGGACAAATCAGACTGTGAAGAAAGTGACTAGAGCATGGGAGTGGAGTCTGATGTTATGGGTCTGAATGGTAGCATTGCCCCTTCTTTCCTCTTTGTGGGACCGTGGGCAAGTCATTTTATGTCTGTGGTCCTCAGTCAAATGAAGATGTTGGACTAGGTGATCTTGAAGGTCCCTCCTCACTCTAAATCTTGGGTCTGTCAATCATGACTCCTATCTTGCTTGTTCATAACTCAAGAAAGGAAGAGGGGTGGGGGCAGGGACATGACAACACTTGAGATCTCAGAATTGTGATCCTATCCAATGGGCTTGAAGATTATCTCATTCAGCTCCCAGAATTCTTGCTGGGATAATAACCCCCCTAACTCTAGCAGCAGCTGAGACCCAGAGAGGTTCACTGAATTGCTGGAGGTTGCACAGCTAATAAGTACTAGAAGGGAAACCCCAACCTGAATGTTCCCTTTGCCTGACTATTCCTCTTTCCACAACCGCTCCTCACGTGTGACGGGCAGCTCTATTCCCAAGAATACCCAGACTAACCCCAGATGTGCCCATCTAAAGAAATTTTAATTACATTGGGCATGACATTGACAAGATATGTGCAGGAGAGAAGGAGTGAGGAAGGGCGGTACTGCCAAATCTGAATGCTGGTTGAACAGGCTTCTCCGAGCATTAGTTCTACACATTGTGGAGATAGATGGCATTCCATACCACTCACCGATTGGCCACTGGCTACGCCAAGGGAGATGCCTCACTTTATACCCCAGTTTATAGGATCGTAGATTCAGAGCTGGAAGGGAACACGCTGGTTATCTTAGTCAACATCTTCACTTTACAGATGGGGAAACTGAGGCCCAGCTATGGCAACCTGACTGAGGTCTAACAGACATGTTCCTGAAAAAATACCATATGTAGATTAGATGTAGTTTTAAAGGCACAATTCATTTGAAGACATCTTGCCAGCAATCTTCTGGTAAAGAAGGTTCATCTTATAAAACAAATAACTTTGTTTCATAAATTCTATTTCATATGTTGAGATTTCTTATAGTGGGGTCACATGGACAGGTCTCTAAAAGAACAACAAAACAAAACAACAACTAGCCCTGGGAATGGAGACAATGGGTACCCTCTCTTTAGCTCTGCCATCCTGCTCTTGACCTGAGTCTTCCTGCATAGACCAGAATAAGGCCCGGTAGAAGGCAGAAGCAAGTGAAGGCAGGGCCTAGGCCTGGCTGTCTGTTCCATTTCTGAGGGCCTCCTTTCATACATTTATAATTTCGGACAAATTAATCAGGCTGAAATTTCTCATGCTTATTTTCAGCCAGATGAAGGAATCCATTTAGTTGTTTTGGAGTTACCCAGGCGTGGAAAACATTGGTTTCTCTGCTTCGAGAAACTCTGCAGCTGCTGAGCTCGAGTGAAGGTCGTGTGGGGACAGTTTGGTGGAGATCAAGAAGTGAGCTGTGGACCAGGTCCTCAGTAGCCTGGAGGCTCCTCCTTGATAATGTAGAAGGTGGAGATGCTGTCCCACCAGCAGGCCAGCGTGACATCATCAGGGCATGTACAGCTCCTCGTGGGTCCCTCTGAAGAAATGCACCAATCTCTATCTCATTACAGAGCCAGTATTCTTCTCTGAGCTTTGCTCGTCTTTTAGCCTCCCCGTTGAAGCATTTCCAGTTGTCCTGCTCCCTTTCTCCGAAGAGTCTCTGGGCCCAGGAAAGCTTCACAAGCTGCTCATATTCCTAAGCATCAATAAGTTCACCATGTACTACGTCAGTCCCGGGGTCCAGGGTTCCAACTCGCTAAGGGCATCGAGTGATGCTGGCTGGCAGGTGGAGTAGGGGAATTGGCTCCCACAAAAGCAGCCCCGACAGGAAGATTCATTTCTCTAAGCCTCAGGCAACTTGCTAAGGTTATGCTATAGATGGGTTGTATCCTGTGCAGGTGAAAGGGCTCCACAGAACATGAAATCTCAGGCATTTCATACAGTGACAATGTCAGTGGAGGGAGTTCATCGATCTAATGCTAACAGTCTTGCTTGCTGATGACTTCCTGGGTGCATCTTGGTCTCATCAGCCCCAGACTTCCCGAGGATCAGAGCATTTGAGCTGGAAGAACATTTGAGGTCCATCTCATCATCCAACTCCCTCATTTTACAGATGAAGGGGGGCAGTGTAGTATAGAGGCAGACACAGGCTTCGGAGTCAGAGGACCCTCGCTGAAAGCCCATGTGACCTTGGGCAAGTTGCAGAAGCTCTCTGGGCCTCAGTTTCCTCATCTGTAAAATGAGAGCTGGACCAGATGGCCTCTGATGTCCCTCACAGGTAATGCTATAGGAAGGATGGAAGGAAGAAGAGGGGGAGGAGGAGAGAAAGGAAGGGAGGGAGGGAAAGAGGCGGAAGAACGCATTCAGCACTTCCAGCATTCTAGGCACTGCCCTAAGTACTGAAGAGACAAATATAAGCAAGTCAGACAGGCCCTGCCTGGGACACAACCCACATGGGGAGTGGTTGCCAAGGGGGAAAGTCACGGGGCTGGTGAGTGGAGGCTTAGGGCAATTAATGGCATGTGGGGGAGCATGGAGTGGAAGTGGTGGGGTCTGAGAACTGGCTGAGATAAGGTGAGAGCCCAGAGTCACAGGGCAAGACCTTCATTTCCCCAGGATCCTAAGAAATGACAAACCAGAAACTTCCCAGGGACCACAGTTCGTTTGGGGGCGTTAGGAGCAAAAATAATGATGATAACAACAGCTGTTATTTAGTAAGCGCTTTGAAGTTGGCAGAGCCCTCCCACTCACTCTGCTTCCCACAGCCGCCCCGCTATGCATTCTGGGTATCACTAGCATCCCCATTTTACAGATGACGAAACAGAAGCTCATTCTTTTTCAAGTACAGGTCATTAGAGTATTTGTGGAGGTACATGTGGGTGTTGATAAAGGAAACACTAGATATTGGGGTCAGCTTGTAAAGGACACCTCCTGGAAGGCAGTGTAGGAAAATGGCGTCAACAGGCAGCATGTGTTCCTGTGAGTCACCAGTGCCTCTTGGGCAACCGGTATAACCTTGAGGCACAATTTCAGGATATATCTGCATGTGCAAGAATGTGTTCCTTCAGAGTCGGATGGAGAGCATGAGCCATGTGTAAGATCTGTGTAGGCCTGGGACTGGGGGCAAATGCCAGCCTGGCTTGGGATGTGTTGATACATGTGTAATATCACCATGTTAAGCAATCGACTTGGGGCTCACACGTGGAGTCTGCCTTTGCGTTAGGGCAATTTCTTTTTTTCTCACAGGGTTGCTCCATGATCTACGCCCAGAAATGCTTTAGAGCAAGCTGTTCATGCCCGATCCATTACTGAATTTCCAAGTGAAGCCTGGGGGAGCCCCCGACAGGTCCAGGTCATCCCTGTGTTGGCTCACTCAGCTGAGGGGAGACAGACAGGGCTCCTCAGTCTGCCTGAAAGAAAATCCAATTCTCAACATGCAGAGCTAGCCAGAGCCTTCCTGGGAGTAGGGGCTACTGGGCAGTAGCACTCAGCTTCTACCGTCCAGGGTGATGTGGTGCTGGGCTCCCTCTGCTAGCTGTATGGGAAGTGGGAGGATAGAGGAGCTTGCCAAAGGGCTGAGGCTTACAGAGAGAATCCTCTTTGGATCCAGTTTCCACCTATGTCTGAATCTGCAGATGCTGTAGCCCTCTGGGTAACTGATGATGTAAAAGTTGAAGCCTCAGGCACAAGCCATGGTGTCAGAGGACTCAGGGGGTGGTGGGTGGTTGGCTGGCTGGAGGGCAGATGGGGACCAGAGCTCAGGATAGAATAATGCTAAACTAATTAGTCTGGAAGCCAGGAGCCAGGCTTGGGGAGTACTAAAGAGAAAGGTGGTTAGCATTGCTGATGAGAAGAGGGGAAGAGGGAGAAGGAGGAGGAAAAAGAGGAGGAAGGAGAGGAAGAGGAAGAAGGAGAGGAGGGAGAGGAAGAAGAGGAAAAGGAAGAGGAGGAGGAAGGAGAGGAGAAGGAGAAGGAAGAGGAGGAGGAAGGAAAAGAAGAAGAAGGAGAAGAAGGGGAGGAAAAAGGAGAGGAAGGGGAAGAAAAAGGAGTGGAAGAGGAGGAAAAAGGAGAGGAAGAGGAGGGAGGAAAGAGGAAGAGGATGAGGGAAAGGAGGAGAAAGAAGAAGAGAAGGAAGGAGAGGAGGAGGAGGAGGAATGGAGCCCTCTCTGAGGGGGCAGCAGGACTTGCCTCCTGCCTCAGGCTGCAGCTCTTTCAAGAAATGCTTTAACAGGACTTAGAAAGATTTGACTTTGTAAAAAGACACCAGGTCAGACCACCTTTTGGGTCCCTTTGGGCTTTTGATCCCCAAGAGTCTTTTTGTAATGTCTGGGTGAGCCAGATGTATGAATATTAATCAGCGTGCACTTATTAAGGACCAACTATGTACGTGCTAGGTACTGGCCACATGGACAGAAATGAACTAGTCCCTGCCTTCGAGGAGCTTACCATCTGTTGGGGGAGACAGCAGGTGCATGTAGTTTGCCACTGGGCATGGGCAGAGCAACTCCCTGGTCATTTCAGTTCAGGAGGCCCCTGCTGCTGGGGCCTTCTTTCAACTTCCAGTCCCTCATCCCCAAGAAGAATGCATTTGCACTGAATACCCTCTCATCCCTTGGCTTCAGAGGCAGCACAATCTTTTTATTCTTCCCTTTTTTCTCTAAGGGCAGCTTTTCTTTCTCCCATGTTGATTCTTGATTCTCTTCCCTTCCCTTCCTCCTGTTGGAGGGGCCCCTGGATGTGAGGATTCTAAGAGAAGTGAGGGCACTCTTGGCATAGGAGATTGCCTTGGCCAAGGTACAGAGGTGGTAGATGCAATGTTGCGTTGAGGACAAGCAGAGAGGCCAGTCTAGCTGGATCACAGACCGCACAGTGAAGGGGGTAATGAAGCCTGGGGAGGTAGATTGGAGCCAAGTTGTAAAGGGTTTAAATGCAAGCAGGAGTTAATATTGATCCTTTGGCTTTACTTATCAAGTGGGGGGGGAATAGGGCAGGGGTGATGGGGTCAGCCTGGCCCAGCAAGGAGGGGGCACCCCAAGGCAGGGAGAACCTGGATGCTTTTAAAGGGGCAGGGGAGAGCTGGTGGGCTGGGAAAGAAGGGGCAGAGAGGAGAGAGCTGGAGACCGTTGGCAAGACTTGGCACCTGTGTGGGGCTGGGGCAGGCCGGAGAGTCTTCTTTCAGGGTCTGATCTCCCAGCGTCCCACACAGATCCCCATGCCCTCTCACCTGAACCCTCTCTCTAGATTCCCAGCCCTCTCCCTACCTCTCATCTCTTCCTTATCCACTGTATCCCTCACATGGCCTCCAAATAACCTCAGCCTCTGCTCTGGAGCCTCCAATAGCTTCCTCCTAGTGTGAGGATGGCATCCAGACTCCTTCCACCCCGGGCTCCCTCCCTCTTCCCTTTCTTTCATGCACTTTCCTCATCAGTCAGACTGGACCACAGACCTTCCCTGGGCCAGTCTTGCCTCCTCCTGCCTGAGGACTGTTTGCTTATCTCTTCAAAGGCTCCCTTCACAGTTTCCCTTCTGTCAAGGCCTAGGTCAGGTGCTGCCTCCTCTAGGAGGTCTTCCCTGACTGATGTACAAATGAGATATAGACAGAGTAAATGTTAGATATTAGGGCTGCTTGGGCAGTAGTTTGAGTGTGTAAGAGTGTGTGAGTGTGTGTGTGTGCTTGTGTGTGTGCCAATGCTTGTGCATATGTTTTCAGGCAATGGGAATACAGGCAGGCTGAGTTCTGACATGTTCTTAGGTTGGCAGTCTCTTGCATATATAAGAATTCAGTTCTTCCTTCATATGAAGGGCCCCAGGAAATGCAGGGAGGGGAGCCATACAGTGAGACCCTGAGTCTGAGATTCATCAACCTTCTCCCCCTGGATTTGTGTCTCCCATCCTGAAGGCTGGTGGAAGCCCTTTAGAGGCAGACTGGCATTGCCTTTGGGGGAGCGAAAGGAGCAGAGAATGGGAGCGTAGGTCCCTGGGGCGTTGTGGCTTTGGAGTCCTCTGTCTGTCACCTCCGTGGATCGATCAATCTTTCTTCATTCGTGTGTTCGTTCAGCAGATGCTCAGTGAGCGCTAGCTGTGAACCCCCTGCTGGGAAGAGGCATTATGTAACACGGTGGGGAGAGGGGAGGGTTGACTTCAATATCTGAAGGAGTGAGAGGCTCCGCATACAGAGAGATGTCGGAGCCGGAGGCGGAGGATGTGCCCTTGATAGAGCCACAGGGCTAAGAGCTAATGGACCTAGGTCTAGTCCTGGGTCTGTGTGACCTCATAGTAAAAGGGAGGGAGGTGGAAGATAGGGTTTAAGAATTAGGTAATTCAGTTCAAGTCAAGTTGACAAGCATTTATTAAGCACCCACTGTATACCAGGCGTTGTACTAGGTAATGGAAATAAAAAGACAAAAACAAGACAATCCCTTCCCGATATCCTGCTGGGGATGGGGGAAATGGAACTTGAACTGGGCCCTTGAAAGATGTCTGCATGATATCTACCTCACCCTGGGTACCTGAGGAGCACCACTGAACACGTATGGCATTGAAGCTAAGGTCAGTTTTCATTAAAGCCATGAAGCATTTCTCTCCAAAGCTCTGTGATAGTAGAAAAATCTCAGAATTTCTGACCATAGGAGCATCAGTTTCAAGCTAGAAGGGCTATGGAGTCCAACCTCTTCCTTTACAGAGAGACATTGAGACCCAAGCAGTTGAATGGCTTTCCCAGGGTCCCACAGGGAGTGACTCTCAGGTGGGATTTGGACCTCGGTCTTCTGGACTCCAAGTCCAGTGCCCCATCCTCTAGGACCGGGTCATGCTGAGGATATCTGAATCCTGGTTCTGCTACTTGCCAGTTGTGTGACTTTGGCTAACTTCACTGGGCCTCAGAAGATTGGACTGGATGACCTGGAAGTCCCCGTCCACCTTTAAATCCAGGTGTTACTGATTGGAAGGGGTGGAGATTTCCCCTGAAGTAGATCTCTTCTGGAGCTGCTCAAACTCTACCTGACCGCAGAAACCTGGGAACTTCCTCAGTCCATCTGTTTCCATTCTGTGTCTTTTCAAGAAATGGGCCCAGGAGAAAAGACTCTGGGCCATACCCCCAAGGGTATTATGAGGCCTAAGGGGTTCCTGTGCTACCTCATTTCATTCCCCTTGGGACTTAAATCAAGGCCCAGAAATCCAAGGATCCAGCCTCACTGATGGGAGATACTGGGCCTATCAGAGCTAGAACAGAGCCTAGAGAACCTCAAACTCAGAGTTCTTAAGCAGGGCTCCCCAGAAAGAGCTCAGGAGGCCCAGAGATTATAGCAAGAAGATTGTTTTTTTATATTTATGTGTGTGTGTGTGTGTGTGTGTGTGTACATATATATCTTGACAGTAGTATTTGAATGTAAATAGTTTCCTTTGTAACCTTATGTATTTCATTTTATGAATTTAAAAACACGATTGTGAGAAGGGGCCCAGCCGCAGGCTGCACCAGGCAACTGCCCAGGGTAACCAAGACTTCTAAAAGATCAAGAATCCCTCATCTAGATCATAGGAACACATATTCAGAGTTAGAAAGAACCTTAATGGCCACCTATCCCAACTGTCTCATCTTATAGAAAAGGAAAGGCCCAGAGAGGCCCAAGGATTTGAGGTCACAAGGGCCTCAGGCCTCCAGGGTCCCCAAAGAGTTGGGAGGGAGGGGTTTTCTCTCTTTATTGCCATCAGCCTGAGCCCCCACTGGATGTGCTCCACGAGCTCTCCCATCCTCTCTCGTGAGTTTCCTCTTAAACAAAAAAATAGCTTTAATTCTGTTTGTCATTCTTTCATTTAAATAAAAGGGAGACAAAGAGAAGCGGAGCAGTTGAGTTGCTTTAAAAGAATGTGACCCACCCCGTGCGCAGGGGCCAGATTTCCCTGAAGGAGGGAGGAGGTGTCAGTTATGATTAATGTGAGCAGTCTGCCTGGCCCCGGAGATGTGACCTCTTGTTATAGTAAATGTGACAGTATGAATTACTTTCAATTATGGTGAACTCCAACCAGCTCCATTTGTTGTGCCTCACCTCAGTGGGAGATGGCGGCTGTGATCACCCTTGCAGAGACAGAAAAGAAGAGGCAGCTGAACTGGGCAAGGCCAGAGGCCTTGTCAGGTCCTGCCCACCTGGTCAGGGGATTGGAAGTCACCATGGGCCTGGGCCTGCTCTCACTGGAAGAAGCTTCCACATGGGCAGTGCCACCTTTGAGGCAGGGCATGTACCATACACTTGGAGAAAGGATATTCCAAGGGAACCACAAAATGAATGTCAAAGTGGAGAAGTTATTGGTGTGAGTCTCTCAATAATTGAGGCCTTTACTGGACGTGGGCCATGCTACTGAGAAGGCAGCCTGCATCTCCTGAGACTCCTCTGTGAATGGAGCTGAACTGCTTTGATGTAGCTAATATTATTAGTAGCTCATTCTTGTAAAATTCATCTGTCACAACAGAGGCTGCTCGTCACTTGTTAGGACGTGGTGGGTCAGGGAAGGAGCTAGTTTGGAGTTGGACTGTAGGCTGTAAGTAGCACCTGCCTGGCATGGAGGAATCCCTTAATTAATGCTGGCCTATGGACTGACAAGAATGGGCCTTGAACCTCCGGTCAGGTAACAAACTCTTTGGGCCTTGGTTTCCTGTCTAAGATGAGGGGGTTGGACGAGGGACCCTTTGACACTAATCTTAGAGGTCCCTTCCCACATGAGATCTCTGCCACGGAACTGCTCAGAGCCCCTGGTTTCTCACTGACTAAAAGAGATTAGAGTCCGTGCACTATCTCATAGGTAACAGCTGGATGAGATGGGCAGCTCCCATTGCGATCAGTCAGTCAGGAAACATTTCTTCAGCCCTGGCTTGGCACCTGGCCTTGTGCTAGGAAAGGGAAATCCAAAGACAAAAGTGGAAGCCTCCTTGAAGTCAAGGAGCAAACGTCCTGATGGAGGGGCTGGCAGAGAGAAAACCCAGAATAAATAGGAACTAAACCATGGTTCTGTAGGAAGGGAGACCCCCTGCACAGGGGGCCAGTTTTGTGGACAGGGTGTCTACACTGCCCTGTCTTGCCTAATGGGCCTCCCCTCTCCCATTTCTGTTGTTTGATTCCCATCATTTTACCTAGGATCCCTAATTCTCCATGCCAGGCTCCTGACTCCCTACGCTGGCTTCAGTGCTTGAGTACTAAGTCCCTGGACCTTGAGCAAAAAGGCCCTTTGGGAACCCAGGGGAGGGTCTTGCCATGACTCAGTCCCTATGAAGTACCTCATTGGACTGCATTGGAATGCAAGCATTTCAGAGTTGGGAGGGACCTCATTGATGACTTCATTCAACCTCTATCCCAAAAGAATCCCTTTGAGAGACTCCTCAATGAAGTAAGCTATCATCAAACCTCTGCCTGGATCCTTCCAGAGACAGAGGGCTCACTCTTTCAGAGCAGACCCATGGTTGGACAGCACATCCTTCTGTTCAGCACAGATCTGCCTCCATGTGTTCTCTTTTCATTGGTCCTGGCTCTGCCCCATTTATTCCCTCATTTTTCAGGACTGATTGACGGGGGCACCACCCTGGCTCCTCTTCCTGAGCTGCTGATGGAGGACAGGGTGTGGAGGGGGGCGAAGGGCCAGAGTGACCTGGGTTTGGGCTTGCCCCATACCACCCCTGGGTGGTGCAGGCTCTTCCATCTCCCGGGTCTGCAGTTCCTGGGCTCCCGCCCCACAGCTGAACAGGAACACCTGCCTTCTTTGCCAGCCCTGGGAGCCACCTCACTTCTCCCTTTTCTCTTGAGTAAATAAGGACAGTCATACCCACAGTTCCTGCTTCTGTGAGAGGTTGTTATGGGGCTCCAATGAGCCAGGGTGGAGTACTAGCTCTAAAGTCCAAGGACCTGGATTCAGATCCTCCCTGCTCTCTACCTTGCATGATCTTGGGCAAATGATTTAGTCACCCTCTCCCTCAGTTTCTTCCTCTGTAAAGTGGGGAAGGGGTGTTGGCCTCCAAAGTCCTTCTAGGAGGGCCAGCATCTTAGGAACTTGGTGACCTTAGAGTGCTCCAGATGTCAGCTGCCATCAGTGTCATTAGCACTGGATGGAACCTTAGAAATCCTCTAGTCTGAGCCCCTATCTAATAGATGGGAAACTGAGGGTGGCTGGGTGATGCAGTGGGTAGGACCTGGAGTCAGGAAGAACCAAGTTCAAATCTGGCCTCAGACACTAACAAGCTGTGTGACCCTGGGCAAGTCATTTAACCCTGCTTGCCTCAGTTTCCTCATCTGTAAAATGAGTTAGAGCAGGAAGTGGTAAACCACATCAGTATCTTTGCCAAGAAAATCCCAAATGGGGTCATGAAGAGTTGGACATGACTGAAACATGACTGAACAACAACAATGAAGTGAAACAGTTTGCACGTGGCCACACAGCCAATTTGTGGCAGAGCTGAGACCCACACCCTGGGTATCTTGTAGTCATTTTGAGTGTGCACAGATATATACATATATATGCACATATATCCATGCATATATTGTCTGTGCGTGTGTATAATACACATCTCTCTTGCTGTTGTCTCTCCCATTAGAAGGTAAGCTTCTTGGGGGCAGAAACTGTTTACTTTTGTCTGTTTCCTGGCAGTGCCTGGCACATAGTATGCACATGCTTGTGGACTGACTGACTGGAAGAAGCCAGGTCTCTGTGTTCTTTCTCAGAGTGAGGCTTCTTAATGGCCCCTTCCTTCTTCACCATCCTTTTGTCCTCCTTCCTGTCATCTTCCCCTCCCCTACCCTCCAGGCAGATGGGGATGAGGTTGTGCCCTGGGTTGTGAAGAGAGCGGCCATTCTGCTCCTTCTCGTGCTTTTTTTCCTGCAGAGGCAGAGGAGGTAGACAGCGTGGTCCACAGGCCCTATCTGTCCTCATCCTGCACTGGAAGGCGGCGTCAAGGCCTGAGCCTGGGGATCAGAGTGGCTGTGTAAATGAGACATCCCCAGAGCTGACCCGAAGGAAGTCAGCAGTCTCTGCTTCTCTTCTCTTATGTCCAGAGATGTTCCTGGAAGCCTGTTTGTAGGTGGGGGTGGGGGAGGATGGTCCTTGTGTGGTTCCTAGGGCACATGCTACCTTCAGCCTCTCTGACTTTTCTGTTTGTATACCCATTGCTTAGCATGGTGCATTGCATTGCACACAGTAAGCACTTAATAAGTGCCTCATTCATTCAGATACAGACTAAAAGATGTTCTGTTATTAGGTGGTAAAAACGAAAGGGAGAGGCACATAGACAACTTCAGAGGAGAAAAGGACCTCAAGCAGTCATTTAGTCCAAGCCTCTCAATTTACAGAGGGGGAAACCAAGGCCCACAGTGGTGAAACGTTTCACCCAAGATGACACAGGTGGTCAAGTGCCACCCCCCCCAGGACTGGAATCGAGGTCCTCTGACTGCAGGATGGCCAGGGCTCCCTCCGGTACCCCAATCTGCCATGTCTCTCTATGAGTGGGTGCCCTCGAGGAGCCTAAAATGACCAGGCTGGCCACAACTGAACTTGGCCACACCATTTCCAGAGCCCATCTATCACCTAAAGCCAGGCGTGCCTTCTTCTGGAGAGTGGTTTAGTTTGAGGATATTGTTGGAGGAGCCGGGATGAGGACAAGGCAGCTGAGCATGGGACCGGGAGGCCAGAGGATAAACTAAGAAGAGAATCTTGTCGGGCCATGTACAGAAGGCCCCTTTTCTCTAGCATGCTCTAGGCAATCTGTGCTGGGAAAACAGTGAGGACCTGAACCCTTTTCTGCCTGAGGATCTACTGGGTAAGGGGGCTCATCAAGCCCCTCAGAGTAGAGACCTGGGGCCCTCCCTCCCTTCCCCTCCTCCCACACTTGAGGGATGGGCTTTGGTGATAGATGCAAGGGAATCAAACCAGACATGAAACACATACAAAGAGTCTGAAGTGTGTTACCTGGGCAGTCCTATGGGCTGAGGGCAGACAGACTGTAGAAGAGTTCAGCTCAGCTGAAGGAAACCAACATAGAGAGGATGTGCTAACAAGAGTTCCTTTTTCCAGGCACTGGCCCAAACTGGTATATTCTGTGTAATGGGTGGATGAGAGGGGGGTCTCCTTAGAGTCAGGAAGATGTGGGTTCGAGTCCTTCTAGCACAGCCAGGTGTCCCTGGGCAAGTCCCTAACCTCTGATGCCCCAGGCAGCTGTCTTCAACTATGTTATAGATGAGGTGTCAATGTGCATCCATCCCAAGAGGGAGCTCCACACTGGGAATTCTCTATGCCGATGAAATCACGTAGGTCCAATCTAAAAAAGAGGTGACAAAGAAAAAGGAATGACTGATCTTCCAAGGTACGTCCCTTGGTGCCTGTTGTCACAGGAGGAAGGCTACGGCATTCCTTTGAACAGGAGCTTCAGTCTCCTTTTCTTGCTAAATTCCCCTGACAGCCCTTCAGGCTATGGTCATTTTTACAGAGGCCTTCCAGGGTTCCAAAAACAGCCTTGCCCCCAGTAGTAACTTGTACAGATCCATAAAAGCACCACCCTTCATGCAGTAGCTCTGTGACAGGTCCCTGGGACCTGGAGCTGGGTCAGTGGACCTCCTAAGCTAGGGAGGTAGTGGGTAAAAAAGACCCAGGGAAGAAAGCAGAACCCTGGAGTAGAAGTGGAGACTTGAAGGCAGGGAAGAGAAATGAAGTTAGGATCCCTTATATGTCATATGGGGCAGCTGGATGGCTCAGTGGATAGAAGACTCATCTTCCTGAGTTCAAATCTAGCCTCAAACACTTCCTAGCTGTGTGACTCTGGGCAAGTCACTTCCCCATTTGCCTCAGTGTCCTTATCTGTAAAATGAACTGGAGGATATGACAAACTACTCCAGTCTTTGCCAAGAAAACCCCAAATGGGATGGGGCAGCTAGGTGGCACAGTGAGTAGAGCACCAGTCCTAGAGTCAGGAGGACCTGAGTTCAAATCCAGCCTCAGACACTTGATACACTAGCTGTGTGACCTTGGGCAAGTCATTTAACCCCAATTGCCCTGCCTTCCCCACCCTCCCCCCAAAAAGAATACCCAAATGGGGTCACAGAGAATTTGATGCAACTGAAATGACTGAATAACAACAACATCTATCATAGGATTTTACTTCTCTTCTTCCAAATGCCTTTGAAAGCCTTAATGTGAGTGGCACAGAACCTTTGGGATTTGGTGCCCTGGGCTCTCTGGTCATTGGTCACACACACACACACACACACACTCTGTGATGGCACTGAGAGTTCCTGTGGGCCTGTGTCTCGTTACATTAGGATAAAGCTCATGGACTTCAAGCTGGAAGGTACCCCAGAGATGATCACACTCAGTTGTCTTCTTTTGCAGATGAGGAAACACAACTGAAGGGACTTACCCAAAGTCATGCAGCTAATAAATAGCAGACTCCAAATCCAGCATTTCTCCCACTATATCAGGCCACCGTCACCAAGCTCAAGTTCATTTTCCTCCCCAAGATCATGACTCGGGCCTCTTTTTGGGGGGATGTGTTATAGAAAACGTTTTCCTTTCCTGGCTGAGAACTCACAGTTGCCGTGTGAGTGGTAGTGCATGTTTGCTGATCTGGGAGGACAAAGACTCAGAGGAACTTGGAAGGAAACTGAAATTGGGAAAATATCTTGTTATAAAAATAGTAACTCCAGTTACCTTGGGGTGGGGCGGGGTAGAGGCAGCAGGCGGTGAAGGAAACTGACTTGTTTCTAATAGTGCCAGAGACAAGACTAAGTTCTGTCTCAGCCACAAAGAAAGTATTTGCAAAAACAAACATCTTTGGGGTCCCTGGCGGCATGTTTTCCTCTCCATTGAAAGTTACAGTTTAATAGAAAGGATGTTTGATTTTAGAGGGAGAGTCTGAGCTGGAATGGCTGTGCCTGCTAAGTTTTAGAGCCTGGACAAGAATTTCAGATGAATTTGGTTAGATTTCAGCAATGTCA
Source organism: Trichosurus vulpecula (assembly GCF_011100635.1). NCBI lineage: Eukaryota > Metazoa > Chordata > Mammalia > Diprotodontia > Phalangeridae > Trichosurus > Trichosurus vulpecula. Next base: position 196,742,082 of record NC_050581.1, on the reverse strand, counting down.
GGCCAGGCTTTCCAGGGGGCGGAGGAGAATACACAACCCTGACCCTGTGGAGTGAACTGAGGACAGAAATAAGATCAACATTCATTTCTCTCTCTCTCTCTCTCTCTCTCTCTCTCCCTCCCTCCCCATCTTCCCTTTCTCCCTCCCTCCCTCCCTTTCAGGAATCACAGTTTGAGAAAAGGACTCTGGTTCCAGGTTCAGATGACCTGGGCTCAAATCCCATTCTTGGTAGAAATCTATGTTCTCCGAGCCTTCCATCACCCAGAAATTTCATGGAAGCACAATTAGGCTTAATGTAACAATTACAAAATAATTATACAAAAATAAATGAGGCTACCTTGGGAGGGAGGGGGTCCTCCCTCACTGGAGCTGGAGAGAATTCATTCTCAAAGTCCCTTCCAGCTCTGAGACTTGGTGACTGTAACAAGGGCACAAGGTTTGAATAGGAACAAGAGATAGTGTTCAGTGGCCATGTGGTACTTTTATATTACCAAGAAAAATGAAATATAAAGAAATACTCCAGGGAAACTTGGGCTCTTCCTCCCTTTTCACCAGCCCTAGTCTCCATGACCCACGGAGATCCCAGAATCAGATGTTTTGGGTTCTCTTTGCTCTGCTCACCTGAAGTCCTGGTGTAGTATCTACAGCTGGGTTAGTTTCAGGCTGCAAAGCCGAACTGTATCCTCTTTGTATGGATCTCATGAATCCCTGATTGATTTTACAATTGCTTCTGATTACATAACTTGGCTCTTCATCTTTGAGGCCCGCCTTGACAAGATCAATCATTAGAGAGGGGATTTCACTGGAGCCTGAATTTTGCTGAGATTCTGCCAGAATGTATATATAGTACGGATAAATGGATGCCCTGTTCACATAATGAATAAGCTCCAATAAACCAAGAGTTAACTACTCAGTAAGCATTTGAGTGATAAGGAAAATAGGGGTGATGGAGGATGGAAATTAGGCAGTGATTTATATAGCTGGCTTTTCAGGGGGGAGGAGGAGTCCATTTGAGCAAAACCATCAGCTTCTGTGTTCTCTTCCATTTTCTTTTTTCTTCTACAATTTCAAGAGTTCTGGATAAACCTTCTCCCCTAGAGCCACTGGAAGGTGCCATTTCATAGGGATTACCTGTCTTAGACCTTCTCATCCAATGCCCTCATTGTTTTTACAATTGAAGAAAATGAAGCCTAGGAAGTTTAAGTATCTTGCCCAAGGACACAGTTAGTGTCGGGAGTGGGATCTGAATTGAGTAACAATTCTCTTTCCACTGGACAGGGCTGCTTCCCACAGATCTCAGGGGAGCACCTATTCATAGCAGGGGAACATCAGTTTGCAATGCAGCAGAGAGAGGCCTGCTTTGGGAATTAGTCCTGGCCAGGGTTCAAGCCCTGTCTACTAATGGCTGTGCCCTTAACAAACTAGGGTGAGTAAAGGCAGCCTTCATTTGATCCCCTCTGTTGTTTCACAGCCCTCAATGACCTAGCTCACCTCCTTGCCTTCATTGGAGGCATCTGAAATAGCCCCTCAGTAGAAGATTTGGGTGTGGATGGATATGTATAAATGTGCATATAAACAACCTTTGGTTAAATATAGTTTTAAAAGCTAAAACTTTCCCTGTGAATGATGGGGGAAGGGAGTGAGTGTGGCAGTTGGCTGTTTTTTTTTAAACACTCCTTAATTAGCACTTTTTATGTGTGCTTGAAATTAAGGATTGTAATACACACTTCCAGAGAAAACTTGGTTCCATATGTATGTTTTGAAAATCCTCAGTGGTCACAGTCTATCAGCTGCCTGCAAGTGTTCACAGGAAGCCAGAAGAAAGCTCCTGCCGAAATGTAGTGGTAACGGTGGTAACGTTCCTTGTTTGCAGAGATCTCTGTCGGTATTCCACCCGTGTCTCAGCTGTCATTCGTCTCTTAGAGAATACCCACCAGTTTCTTGTCTCAGGAGTCTTGACCTTCACTTCTTATGCACTGGAGGTTATTGGAAGATCCCCCAAAGACCAACGTGAGCCCCTTCATCTCCAAAGAGGGTTTCTCTCTCCACACTGAAGACTCATCCTGCTGCTGCCCTCCTTCTTTCTCCCAAGGTTTCCCTCATTTCTACTTCCCTACCAGTTTCTTGTTTCTCGGTCACCACTAAGTCAGCATGGTGGCTGTACAGCCAATGTCGGGTACTTTGGAAAGGGCACTGGGTTTGAAGTCTGGCTTTGCTACTTAATCACATGACCTTGAGCAAATTGAGGCGGGCTGGGGCGGGGGGGAACACATGGTCTCTAAGGTCCCTTCCAGCTCCAAAGTTATGATTCTAAGATCCTAAGAGTTCAAGATAACTGTTCCTCTTGTTTTCCCCACATCTTCTGAAAAACAAAATTCTCCTTATGTCCAGGCAAGCATTTATCAGATCATCTGCTTTTTACAGAAAGATTCTACACCAGCAGATGTCTAAAGAAATTTAGTCTCTTCCCCCATGCATTCTGCTCCTGTGATCTCAATCAGTCAGTCAACAAGCATTTATTAAGGGCTTGGTATGTACCTGGCACTGTGCTGAGTGCTGGGGACACAAAGAATGTCACTCAAGACCACACTCTTTATTTCTTCCAAACCTACAAATCCACCAACTGCCTGTAATTGTACATCTCTACCTAGAGGGCCCAGAGGCATCTCAAACCCAACATATCCAAAATGGAACAAACTGTACTTTACCTTCAACCTTCCTCTCGTCTTGTCTTCCCAATTTCTGTCAAGAACACCATTATCCTTCCAGTCACTTGCCCAGATTGCCGAGCTTAGTTATCACTCCCTCCCTCCTCAGGACGTCAGCTCTAGTCAGTTCTATCTCTTGCAGCCATTGCCTTCTGTCCACCTACATGGCCACCATCCCAGTTCTTACCCTCATGACCTCTTCACACAGGTATCCAAATAATCTCTCACAGGCAAAGATCTGAGCATGTCATCTCCCTGTTCGGGAATCTACAGAGGCTCTCCATCACTTCAGGGTAAAAGGCAAACTCTTTTTGTCTGGTGTTTACAGCCCTCTGTAATCTGACGCCAGACTATTTTTCTAGGTTTATTTCCCGTTGCTCTGTAGCCAGACTGGCCCTTTGCTGGCCATCATGCTTCAAACAACGTCTTACCTGTTGTGCCTTTGTGCAGGTCATCCCCTATGCTTAGAATGCTCTCCTTCCTTCCCCGGCCTCTTCAAATCCTTACTTCCATCTCAGGCTCATTTTGGGTGCCATCTTCAGTGTGAGGCCTTCCCCAATCCTCCTGGCTGTTACTGCTGTTCACCTCCCTCCCCTGATACTACTTTGTCCTTAGCTGTGTCTATGGCATAGTCTACCATTAGAATGTAAACTTCTTAAAGACAAGTCTTGTTTCCCCAGTGACTGGAAGTGTCTGGCACATAACAGGTGCCTAATAGATGTTTGTTAGATTGAATTTTGTTGAATTTGTAGGCCTGAGAGCTAGCCTGATGTCATTCAGGAGATGGCTGACAATTGGATTAATATACAGGATACAAATTTTAACAATCTAAAAGTTTCCTAATAAAAAAAAATAGTGACTAATTCACATGAAAAAGTTCTATTTAGAAGTACGGTGCTTAGCTGCTGTGGTTTGAATTGGCCATACAGGGTTAATGACAGTGAGAGAGAGGCAGTTGTGTTTGAGCTTATTGCCTTTCGCTAACCCAATCATTATTAGAATGATGATAAATCTGTGTAATTACAGATCCATTAAAAATGCATCTGCCTAGACCCCAACGAACAGAATTGACGGATTTTGTGAGCACTCAGTGACAAAGGAAAAAGGAAGATTTTAATGGGCTACAGTTTTAAGGAGGTTGTTTATTGATCTCTCCTATTACCCTTCTCTACCCTCTGAGTGCTTTTATGAAACCCTCCCATGGATAGAAGCACAGAGGAAAATGTGGATTTGGATCTAGAAGCCAGGTTTGGCCATCACCAATCTTTTTGGAAACCTCTGGTGACTTGCCATGAAATTGATCCATATCCCAAAGGGGCTTTGGGAAACCCCTCTGTCCCCCAACCCTCTGCCACCCAAACTGGCCAGAAGGTATTTGCCCTTTCTTCCCCGACTAAATCACTCATATACACCATCAATCAATCAGTCTGTCAAGAGGCACCATCTGAGTTGGGTGCCTGGCATGGTAGTAGGCACTTGGTATACAAAGACAAAACCAAAATTGTTCCTGACCTCTTGAAGCTTACAGTCTGTCGGGGCAACAGCATGGACCTGGGATAAACTGACTGGAACAGACTCTGGAGTCCAAAGGCCTGGATTTAAATTCTACCTCTTTATGACCTTGAACAAATCAGTTAACCTCTGTGGGCCTCGACTGACTTTTCAGTGTAATTGGGGGAGGGTGGATTCATTGACCTCTCAAAGCCCCTCAAGCTCTAGATCTATTGTCCTAAATATAGATGAGGTAGGTGGCAAAGTGGTTAGTGCTGGACACCAATGGGCACCTTGCTCACCCTCAGCTTCTTCATCTTTAAAATGGGGATAATGCTAGCACCTACCTCCCAGGGATGCTGTGAAGCTCAAATGAGATCATATCTGTAAAGTGCTTTGCAAACCTTAAATTGCTGCATAAATGGCAGCTATTTGCTATTATTATTATTATTATTATTATTATTATATTTTCTCTGTCATTATATTGGAATGAGTCTCCTCTGACAGGTACAGTGATTGAGGACAGGATGTTTTGTTTCTGCCTTTGTATCTAAGCTCCTGGATCTGTATCTGACCCATGGTAGGTGCTTCATAAATGCTCACTGATTGGTGAACTCCATGCATTCTCTCTGACAATATGTCGCAATGTACGTGTGCTTTGGAATGACTGTTCCTATCTCAGTTTTAGATTATAATCAATCAATGAACATTTTTGAAGCTCTTACCATACATGGACCAGGCACTGTTCTGGGGAAGGGGAGGAGGCACCAAGCGGAAATCCATACAATTCCTGTCCTCAGTGAGTTTATATTCAACACAGAGAAGTAACCAGCGGCAGCTAGGTGGTGCAGTGCAATGGAAAGAGACAGTACTAGGCTTGGAGCCAGGAGGACGAGTTCAAATCTTGCCTCAGTCCCTTATTTACTAGCTGTCTGATCTTGGGCAAGTTATTTAACCTCTTTTTGCCTTGGTTTCCCCAACTGTGTAATAGGGTTAATGTTAGCACCTACCTTCCAGGTTTGTTATGAGGGATCAGATAATATTTATAAAGCACTTAGCATGGTGTGGGGCATGTGGTAGGTGCTACATAAAGGCTAGTGTGTTGGTAAGCAAAATGGGCTCCTTAGCACTTAGTTCAACAAGTGCCCTTAAAGAGTTTGGCTTTTGTTTGCTTTGAGTAATTCAGTGTATTTCATTGAGTCTTACTGAGTGCTAAGCCCCAGGCCCAAACCCCTATTAGGTGTAAAACCTATATGGGTGTGGACTGGCAACTAAGGTGGGGCCCAAGGTGGGGCCTAGTTTACATGTCCGGGACAGCAGAGGCTTTTAGACCACGTGGGTTTAAGTCGCCTCTTTGTGACAATTCTAGGTCACGTGGGTGAGTCGCATGTGTGACTCACCCCTGATGCTGAAAAAGATATAAAACTAGGGGCTGGCCTCCTCTTCCTGGGAGCTCATTCCCTCAGCAGTGGTGGCACGTGTGACTCTGGGCCAGCCCTTGTTCTGATATCCCGGCTGAACCTAGATGTTGGTAACTATGAATCTGTATTGGGTCTGTCTGTTGATGTTTGTACTTCGTAATTTGCTCTGAAGTTCAGGGTGCTGGCTTTTTTCCCTGAACTAAGTGAATGATATTTGTGTGCTGAATTAAAGCAAGCTTGTCAAACCCCTTCACTTTGCTTTCCCTAGTTAAGCAGATCGAAATAACCAGTGCTGTTGGCAGCTTTCTGGATGCTGGCTGTGGGTGGATCTTATACCCCCACAGAAGCTGCTAGCCAGATTGTGGAAACAGCTAGCTACTATTGTTGTTATAACATTACAACGTGTGTTAATGTTACAATGTTAATAAGATCATGACATTTGTTAATGTTAATAGCATTGTTGATAACAATGTTAACAACATTGTAACCATTGTTATAATGACGATGAAGATGATGTATCTATATTGGGGTACACAAAAGAGAGGCCGAATAATTTCATCTGGGGTCAGCCTTGGCGAGGTTCCAGCAGCAGGGCCGATCAGGAAAGGCCTCATGGGAGATGAGCTTCGTCAGCTTCCAGGTGATATGAAATAGGAGTTGAAAGACCTTTCTGAAGCAACTCTTATGGTTCCCTGGCTGAGGCAAGGAGTACAAACTGCAGAAAACCAAGTCCATATTTAGAGTGCAGAGAGGTAGCACTGATTTTTCCCTTCTAGCTCCATCAGCCATCTCTGAGTAAGGGTTTTTCAGTCTTTCAGTTAACCCTGGGGGGGAAAAAGATGCATTTCCTTCAGGATCTTCTTGGGCCGCCCGTGATGGGTACTACCTTTCTAAATAGTCAGAAACCACTTATTTATCCACTTTTTCTGAAAAAACTTAAATACCATAAAGGGTGATGGAGAGGCAGTGGGCACTGGATTAGCAGTTGGGAAGGCCTGGCCTAAGTCCTGCCTCTCGCACATCCAGGCTGTGGGATCCTGAGCAAGACACTGACTCTGCAGAACTCTAGGCAACTCTCTGACACTGTAGGTTACAGTTGGGCAGGTGGCCACTTGCGGTGGTAGAGAGTATTTCCCATCTGGGAGTCCCCTCTACAAATGAAATGACAGGTCCAGTCAAAAATAAAGATGGATGATGGTAGCCTTCAGGGATCATCTGACCAAATGTAATCAAGTGAGCTCTTGGGGAGTAACTAAATTTCACTTGAACTCAATTACATAATAAAAGCAAATGTGGCTTATAGGCCTGGGAAGGAACTCATCAATGCTAAAAGATGAAGGAGAGTAAAGAATCTCTGGTAATTAATTGTGTCTGATCCCTAACAATGAAGTTGGAGCCAAAATGGATGGAGCTGGTCAGCAGCTGGGCCAGGGGGAATGGGTCTGAGAAGTATCATCTCAACACAACTGCTGATGGCTTTATTGATTTAAGCTTCTGGCACACTCTTGTTAAATTTTTTTTTCAATCTCCCAATACCTCTAGAGTGAATTCTTTTGGTTTAAAAATGCACATCCCAATGGTTAAGGCAGCTGTGAATTATAGTCACCAAATGATTGATAACCTGAGTGAGTTTATCCAGTGCTTTATCTCCATTATGGAATCTGCCATCTAAATATTTTTATGCTTGAATTAATACATGTATCTATTCCACCATGATCTCAGCACAGAACCCACTCTTCAAAGAAATACCTGTGAGGACTCATCTTCCAAAAGCATCATTTTTACATCTGAAAGGCTTGGGCAGTGAAGCCTGAGGAGATGGAGTTCCCCAAGGCCACACTTCACATCATCAGGCCTTCCCTGGGCAACCTGTCCTGCAGGTACTGTTGCCCAAGCCTTTCACTTGGGACCCATGGCCCTTTTCTAGGGAGGAGACATGTAGAGTTCTAAGAGGCCTCTCCCTGCAGGTTAGATAGGAAACCCAGCTTTCCTCACCAGAGGCACTGCATGGAGGAGTACCTTGCAAGCAGAAAGGTGTTAGAATGAAGCTCAGTTGTTCTCACCCTCACTCTGAATCTCTGAGCTGGAAGAGACCTCAGTGGCAGTCTAGGCAGGCCCATAGCTAAGCCAGACTGTCCTTTGTGCACCATCCCTGGCAAGTAGGCATCCAGCCTCTGTTTGGAGACCTCAGTGAGGAGGAATTCACTTCTCTAAGGATAGCCCTTTTCACTCTGGACCAGCTGGTTATCAGAAAGATTTTCTTTAAATGACATCAAGCCTATTTACGGTTTCCCCTCCTTTTTCCTGGTGCTGTTCTCTGGGACCAGCCGTGCCAATCTCTTCCATGTGATCGTCCTTCAGCTCCTAGAAGACAGTTCATCACTCACATCCTGCCTAGGGATGCCATTCTCTAGGTTACCCATATTCACTTCCACCAATGGATCCTCATGTAGCCAGAACTAATGCCACTGCCTATGCTAGAGATCATTTCCTGGAGGAACTCCTATGATTGGTGGCTGACTCTCTTGGAACACTATGTCAGGAAAGCCCCAGCTTGGGGCTTCTTTTCACTTCCTCCTCTCCAGCTTCCTCTAGCCCAGATATAGTGGGCCACAGGAGGCACTCACCACTCAAGGGCCCTGCTAGAGTATTTCTGGACCTTAAAAAGTTAATTTCTGTAGGGCATGATCTATGGTCCTGGTATGAGACAGCTGGTGGGAAGATGCCTGGAGAACTGTAAGAGAAGCATCTTTGATGTGCAATAAGAGAGGGAATCTCTGATGACTTGAGGCTTGGGCTCAGGGATGGGGGCACAGAGTAGATGGGGTTCAGGCTATCCCTTGAAGGATAGGGAGAATTTCAGCCTAATGAGATGAGGGACAAGCATCTCAAGTCTAATAGACACTGAACAAAGGTACAAAAGGAGAAAGGGGTGAGATGTCCTGGGCAAATAGCAGAGAAAGAGTCAAGTGAGCTAAGTGTGGAAAGGTAGGTTGGAGCCAGATAGTAGAGGAACGTCCCTGACCCTGGCTCAGTCTGTGAGCTAACATGCGTCTCAAGTGATGCACTTGAAGTCAGAAAACCTGGATTTGAATCCTGCCTTTTCTTCTTACTGGCCTTGGGACCACTCAACCTTCTCTGAGCCTCAGCGTCCTCATCTACAAAATAAGGAAGTTAATACTTGTGCTTCTCGTATGCCAGGGATGTCTGAGGACAAATGCAGACAAACTATGGAAACCTGAAAGGCCCATCTTGAGTGTTAGCTAAGCTACTGTTTTCCAAAGGCAGCTACGGGGTGGGGGGAAGTGCTCACATTTCCATCCATGCAACTGTAGGTCTAGGCCTGTCCTTCCTCTGTCTTTCTGATTCATTGCCAGACTGGTTACCAGAGGTTTAAATTAAAACTTATTCAAGCAGAAGTAGAGGAGCAGCTGCAGGTCCCCCAAGGTCACCAAGATCTGAGATTTGGGAGGCGGTCCTAGAAATGCTCCTCGGACATCACTGCGCCAGCCACCAGCCAGGCTCTCCACAGCCCAGCCATAGCCTTGCTGAACTTGCTGAGGAGGGAGCAGCACCCCTTAGTGACAGTGCCTAGCATGTAGCAAGTGCTTAATAAATACTTGTTGACTGACTAATACAACTGCAGTAGACAGGGGCCTTGTATGGTTTTTCACGCTAATGCCTGCATTTGAAAGGTCTACATTCGCAAAGAGTAATCGTGGAGAAACTAAGCTTAGGCACTACGCTCACAGGTCAGGAAGGCCTTATTATTTTTCTTGTTAATTCCTGAGGAGTTTCTGGAGATAGTTTTAATTGCCTCATCCTTTTTAGATGACATTAAGATTAAGAGAGCCCTCCAGAATGTGCATGTTTTCTGTTTTTAGTTCTTCATTCCATCCAAAAAAGACCCAATCTTGGCTCTCCAGAAGTTTATAGCCTAACAGAGACAAGAGAAGTCCTTGGAACAGATGACTTTGGTATGAGATCTTGTTCTGTATGACAGTAGCAGCTACCTACCTGGGAAGTTTGTACTAAGCCAGCTTTTAATCTGAGAAGAGTTTTAGGAGGGGAGGGCATGAAGTGAATAAGCAGATAATGTCTCATGAGAGAAAATGAGAACTTCAGATCTGATCCTAAAGCCTGAAGGCTGGTCGGAGTTTTTGTCTTAAGTCATGTTCACAGCTTTTTGTTGTGGTTGTTTAGTTGTTATAGTTGTTTCATGTTTGACTGATCCCATTTGGGGTTTTCTTCACAAAGATACTGGATCAGTTTGCTGTTTTAGCAGAAAACTGAGGCAAACAGGGTGAAGTGACTTGCCCAGGATCACCCAGCTAGTACATGTCTGAGGCTAGATTTGAACTTGGGAAGATGAGTCTTCCTCACTCCAGGCCTGGTACTTTATCCACTGCAGGACCACCTAGCTGCCCTCGGTGGAAGTAGGTATTTATAAGGATATTGGTGAATTATTTCATAAAAGGAAAGCTCACCAACATTTTTATCCTTCATATATCTCAATGGTTATTTCTTGAATTTGCTTAACATGGGGTCTACCTCCATAATAGCAATCCCATTTCACCCTAGTGCTGGGTAAGAAAACTCACTGACTTTACAGGCAAGCTTTACTGTGCTTCGAGAGACAGCTGGACTGACAGTATAGATGAGTCTCTATAATGATGGGTTCAGCTAGATTGTTCTTTGTTGTCTTCCTCTCTACTGTGTGGGTAATTCCCAGAATCTCTGAATGAATACAAAAAAATGGTCAAGCCCTTGCTATGTGCCAAGCACTGTGCTAAATGCTGAGGGTGCCGATACAAATGTGAGGTCAGTCCTTACCTTCAAAAAGCTTTAGAGTGGAACAAAGGGAGATGTCACATGTAGGGCAGCAGTGACCCAAGAAGGGTGCTTTGGTTTGGGAGGTCACTGGGATGGGGAGGTGAGCAGTCCATTGAAATACCCTTTCCAGAGCTGAAAAAGGACTTCAGAGGCCAGCTACTCCAACTCATACCTGAGTAAGACCCCTTCCATAATACCCCCAGGTTGTCTTCCAGCCTTGTTGATGATCTCCAACAAGGGAGAACACCCTGTTTCCCGAGACCTCCCATTCTACTTTGGGACATTTCTAACTGTAAGAAAATCGAGGAGGGGGATTTCTTACCCCAAACCATTCTGCAGCTCCCATCCATGTTCCCAGCTGTGCTCTCTGGGACCAAGCAGAAGATGATAATTTCCTTATCCAGGTGACAGTCCATCACATTCTTGAAGGCAGCTCTCACATTTCTTCAAGGCTGTTCATCTCCAGGCTGAACATTGCCTCTTTTATCACCTAGTCCTCATATGGTCTGATCTGGTTAAGCTCTGGAGAGAAGAGAGATTTCAAGTTCAAAACTGATGCCAAGAGCCAAAGGCACCAATGACATTTTCAGTGTCATGGCAAGACTCCTCAAAAAGAAAGGCTCACGATGAAGAGCAAGCATGTGCCCTTGAGGCTCTCTGCCATATTGGCCAGCTGAGAAGTAGAGGCTCTCTTGATGTATGTGTGTTACTACTGCAAATATGGATTGTAGTTAAACCCCTAGTAAATAAAATCACAGGTGATGGAGAATTGCAAAGTTAACCTGCCCTTTTTAGCCCCCCCCTGTTGCCTTAGGATGCTGCTGTATAACATCTGAAACCATGAATTACTGGCTAGAGTGTGAACTTGATGGGGATGGTGCTTGTTTGCAGGCTTATAGACTTAAGATGGGAGGGCCCTCAGAGGCCATCTTCATTTTACAGTTGAGGAAACTGAGGCACAGAGATGCGAAGGGATTTGCCCAAGTTCACACATGGCATTGGGGACAGAGCAAACCTTGTCTCCTGACTCTAAATCCAGCACTCTTTCTCACTGCCTTATCCATCTTCTTATGAACACAATTCTGGGAACAAAGATATATTCCATGCCAGGCAGTGAATTTCAGTGTTTTGGAGCTTAAAAATGAATTACAACCTTTTCAAATTGAGGAACTAGAGGAAAATCTTCAAAAACATTTTGCCTCCAAATGAGCCTGGAGAATATCATGGGTGTATGGATGTAAGGATAACTGTGTGTGTGTGTCTATTCTATATACATAATGAGATCAGTGTGGCTGATACTTTTGCTTATTTTTAAAGTCTTTGAGAAATAGATCATTGAGATTTTAAATACACAGATGTGCCAGAATTAAAGTACACAATGTAACCTTCATGTCAGGGGCATCTTGTTCTGTAGCACAAAGAACCTTAGTTTCAATGTTGCCCTTTTCCCCTCCTTACTTGGCTCAGCCCCCACCCAGCTATCTGGGAGAATCTATCAGCTGGACAGCCTGGCACAGACTCCTCACTGGCCACAGCAGAGCATGACAAGTTTTATTAGAAACCAAGAATGGAAAAGAACCTCCCCCTCACCAGCTTAGAATGACTCCAAGTCCCAATAGTCCTGGTGAATATATCCCAGAGTCGCTCATAATCCCAGTATTGAGAGCACTGGTATAGCAGGGGTCTCTCTGTGAGAACTTTTGCAAATTGGCTTGTATTGCCTGAGTCCTCAGTTTGCCACTCCTAGGATTCTCCAGTGGCACTGTCTACTGCCCAGACATTGTTTTTTAGCCCTGTTCTCAGTCTCTCATTATCTCATTGGGAGCATATAGAACACAGGGAGCACAAAATTTGGAAGCAGATGACCTGGGTTCAAATCCTCGAATACCTGTGAGACCTTGGACAAACCAGTTAACTTCTCAGGGTCTTGGTTTCCCCATCTATAAAATAGGGGAATCAATCAAATGGTCTGTAAGGTTCCTTTCCGCTTTAACTCTATGATGATAGTGCTCTTCAGAGCAGGGCTCATTACTTGCGGCATTCTTGCAGAAGAAATATTACTGTCCCCACTTTACAGATGTGGAAGCTGGGGTTCAGACAGGCAAAGAAACTCCCTCACAGTCACACAGACAGGTAACAAGCATCAGAATCACAGCTTCAATCTGGCTCTCTCAACACAAGGTACTGTATAGCTCTGACTTCCCAAGGTTCCTGACTCACTATAGGGAACATGTCTTCTACCTTTATTTCTCTTGGATCCTCTGAGTGTTCAAGTCAGTGAACGGGATGTATAATAATGACAGTGAGGCTAGATCCTGATGTTTCATCCCTGTTACCTCTAATCAGGCTCAGCTCCTGACTCTTCCCAGTCTCTATTCCACCTCTGCCCCAGCGTCCCTTCTTACATCCTCAGCCTCTTCCTCTGGTGAGTTCCTCCCTGGAACCACCATTTGAAGAAGCACCCATGCCAGCAATGCTCTAAGTTTCAGGACTACTTTTCCACCTTGCCCCCACATGGGTTTTCCTCCTCTCCCTCCCTTCCTCCAGCCCCTTTCAGCTCCCCTTTTGGTGTTCCTCCATTATAATATAATCTTCTTGAAGGCAGGGTATATTTTTCTTTTTGCTTGTATTTTTCCCTTTTGCATTTTTATTAGCACAATGTCTGGCACACAGTAAATACTTAAAACATGGCTTATATAATCTAATACACCAATGTTGTATTGATATATCTGGATATTTGAGAGGCCCAGCCCTTTAAAGGTCTGGTTTGGAGCCTGGGCTGGCCACTGAACGTTTGGCCTGCTACTGCTTACTAATTTCACACCAAAGGCACATTTGTATGAGGTCAAGTTGTTCAGGCTCACATTTAAAAATGTTAATATAACTGCTGATTCTTAGTAAATCTCAGAGTAAAAGTTAGTTTATCTAACATTTTGTCAACAGGAAATCTCTATTAACCATGCTCTTCAAATCCACAGTGCAGCATTCGCTAATTGTCATTAAATAAATTAGTTCTTTACTGAAAGAACTGGGAGATATGATTGTTGAGCTGCTGTTAGGGAGGTGCCACAAGATCAGAGGAAAGGAAAATGTTCTCATTTTTCAAAAAAAGTGGAAGGGTAGAGTTTTTAAATTATAGGCCAGGGACCTTGGTTTCTATTTGGCAAAATCTAGAATATACCATTACAGAAATGGTTGAGCATTTAGAAAGTAAAGGCTGCAGGGATCATTAATAGCCAACATGGCACACCAGACTTAACCTTATTTCCTTTTTGGGAAGAAAACATTCACAGGATTGCAACAAGGGAAGTGGCAGATCAAGGGAATATTTGAGATACTGGTTGCTTAGATTTTTACCTAGCATTTAACAAAACCTCTCCTGCTGTTATTGTGGATAAGATGAAGAGGTGGGGACTAGATAACTCCACCAGGTCAATTCAGACCTAGTTAAATAACTAGCACCAGAAAGTAGTCATTAGTGGGTCACTGTTGAGTTGGCAGGGGGAGGCTTACCTCGGGGGTGGTTCATAAGCATATAGACTTGGAGCTGAAAGGGACCTTAGAGGTCATTGAATCTGACCCCCTCATTTTACAGATGGGGAACCTGAGGCCCATATGACTATATGAAGGTCACACAGGTAGTAAGAATCTGAGCCAGGCTTAGATTCCAGGTCTTCTGACTCCAGACAGAGCTGGTGCTTTTCCTGCTATATCACATAGAGGTCATGTGGATAGAGTACTGGGTGTAGAGTCAGGAAGACCTGAGTTCAAATCCAGCATCACACATTTAGCAGCTGTGTGACCTTAAATTTTTCAATCAGTCAATCAATAAACATTAAGTGCCTACTATGTGCTAGGAACTGTGCTAAGTGCAGAGGATACATAATGTGGCAAGAGACAGGCTTTATTCTTGAGGAGTTCACAGTCTAATTGAGGAGACAACATGCAAACAAATATACAGAAAGCAAACTATATATGTATACACACACACACACACACACATATATATATATACATATATGAAAAATAGCAGATAATTAAACAGAGGGAAGGCAGTGTGACCCTGTAGAAGATGGGATTTTAGTTGGGACTTAAAGGAAGCCAGGGAGATCAGTACTCAGAGCAGAGGCCGGAGAGCATTCCAGGCTTGGGGGACAAACAGAGAAAATGGCTGAAGCAAGGATACAGAGTGCCTTGTTCATGAAACAGCCAGGAGGCCAGTGTTACTAGACAGAAGACCACATGTCAGAAAGTAAGGTGTTAGAAGACTGGAAAGGTTGGAAGGAGCTAGTTCATGAAGGGTTTTGAATGCCAAACAAAGAACTTTGTATTTGGTCCTGGAGGCAATCAGGAGCCACTGGAGTTTACTGAGTGTGTGTTTGGGGGGGGGGGGAGAATGTGATGTGACCTGCCTCATCTGTAAAATGGGGATAATCATCTATCTCCCTGGGTTGTTGTAAGGATAAAATGAGATAGTATTGTAAAGTGCTTAGCACATAGTAGGCACTTAATAAATGCTTCTTCCCATCCCCTTTCTTTCTTCCCTGATAATGACCATATAGTGTAAAATCAAACCAATAGTGCATCTCTAACTTGAACACGATTTGGATTTGAAAAACTTGTTTTCAGGTTAGTTGTTTGTAATTTAGAATCACAGAATAGGAGTGGGATTCAAACACAACTTCCAGACCCAAGCTGAGCAAGAATCCTTCCTAAAAGGTACTAACAGGTGGTTGTCCAGCTTGTGAGTCAAGACTCTTAGTCATTTAACTACTTATTTAAGTATTTTCTACCTCCAGTTATTTAACTGCTTTCAACTGCCCAGGGTGACCCATCCCACTTGGCCATAGCTCCCTCAGGTAGGAAGTTTTTCCAACATTGAGCCCCAAGTAAATAAAAGGTCATCGTGAAAGTGGTACTTACTACCTAAGCTTGCAGAGGTGTATCGATTTTAAGGCCTGGGGATGGTGGAGGACGCTCGGTCCCTGCGCTCTGGCTCTGTAAGAGGAGGTGCTTTAGACAGAGCCTGGGGCAGGGGCATGCTGCACATGACTGCCAGAGGCTAGCAAGTAGTTGGAGCGGGGCGTGTAAGAGAGGGCCAGTGCTGTGCGCCTGCGCGCACTCGACCATGAGCTGGATTGGCTGTGGCCTCCAGCAGGAGCACATTGCATATGGCTTCCCAAAGCTAGCTATGCACATGCGCTCTAGCCTGGGATTGTGCGCGGGGGGGGGGGGGGGGGGGGGGGGGGGGGCGCTGGGAAGGCTCTGCGCCTGCGTACCAGCCTGGCGCCTAAATGAGCTCGCTGTACTTGCTTCCGGCCCTTGTCCTTGCTTCCGGCCCTTGTCCTTACTTCCGGCAAGTGGCTGCTCGCCTCAGTCAGAGGACGCCTGAGGGGAGGCCAGGGCCCAAGGCCGGACAGGACCTGGAGAGTGGCAGCGGCTGAGCCCCTGGGGCGTCCCCTGGGCTGGAGATCAGGTTCCTCATGGCCCCAAGCTCTTTCCCTTCCCCCAGGAGGCGCAGCCACTCCCGCCCGCCCGTGAAGGGTCTCCTTCCTCTCGGGAGAACTGGTTTGTAGAGAGCCATTGGAATTTCTCCCCTGTGCATGCCTCCCCTCCCCCCATTAGCTTCCAAGGAATATAATCAGTTGAGGTAAGGGTCGCAATTAAGCAGCCTCCAAACATTTTTTTTTAAATTGGGAAGACTATTAGCCCCTTGTGGGCAAGAACTGGGGGCTTCTCACCTGGCTTGGGGCCTGGCCTGGAGCAGGGGGTGCGGCCCTCGGACTGAATCCAGACTCCACGGAACAAATCCCCTTAGTAAAAGGATTTGTTCTGTAAAACTCGGACTCTGTCTGAGGGCCGCACTTGAGGACCCAGAGGGCCACATGCGGCCTCGAGGCCCCTTTAGGGGTAAGGAAATTCGAGGTCCTCCAGAGCAGCCCCTGAGTGTGCTAAGGCTCCAAATCCAGCACCAGAATGCTCCCCCCCCCCCGCCCCCCCGAGGTTGCTTGGAGATCAATGGTTGAGGAAGGCGATAACATTATTTCCGGGGTTGTTGGAGGGATCACGTGCTCCTCAATCGTTACTCTGATCCAGCAAACGCCCAGCAGTCGCTTGTTTGGGCATGAGAAGACCAAAACGATTCCTGCCTTGGAGGACCTCGTGTTCTGATGGGGGAGCGGGGGATCAGGCCGTGTTTACAGATCAGCAAAGACAAAATATACGCCGGGTTAACCTAGATCCACTTGTCCCTGCCTGCCGGCTCCTCCTCCAGCCTCGTCTTCCGCTTCTGACTGCGCTTCGGGGGCTGTCCCCCATCCCCCGGACTCTCCTCTTGTGCGTCCCCACTTCCCGTCTTCCCTGGCTCCCAAGTCCCGGCTCACATCCCGAAAGAAGCCTTGCCTCACCGCGCTCGATGCTGGTGTACCCCTCCATCGATTATCTCCGGTTCGTCCCGTGGCTGACTCGCTTGCCTGTGGTCTTCCCAATTAACAATAAAAGAACAAAGGCGGGCCTTTGTATCCTCAGTGCCCGGCCCGGCTTCGTGAATGTTCACGGACCGAGAGGAGCGCTCACACCGGGGAAGGGTCTCCTGGAGCTGATTCTTGAAGGGGGTGAGACCGTGGTCCCCTCCGCTTGTTGTGAGCGGGGATCAGCAAGTTGGCGGGCTTGGCTGGAATGCAGAGTGAGCGACGGAGAGTCATGGGAGAGTAGCCTGGAAAGATGGCGGAATTGCCGCTATCTTTTAGCAGATGCTTGTTGAAGCGACTTTCATCTTTTGGAGGGGACAGGTTTTGACTGAACGTTAGGAAATTCCCTTATGATTAGAGATGCCCAAGAGTAGAAGAGGCTGCTCATCAGGAAGTAAAGGTCTTCAGTTCTGGACAAACGCTTGTTAGGTTGGGGCCTAGTTTGGTCTCTGACGTTACCACTTTGAATTGCTGTCATTTTTTGAGGCTTCTGGGCCCATCTTTTTCTTTGTACTCTCTCCCCGTGATCTCATGCATTCCCATGGGTTTGTTTATTGTCTTTATACAGCTGACTTGCAAATCTACATATCCAGCCACATCTTTCTTTTGCTCAAGTCTTGCATCCTCACTTGCCTGCTGGACATCTCTACCTAGGAGAGATACCGCAGGCATCCAAAATGCAAGTAATAACTGTGACTAATATGGAAATATTTTTGCATGATAGCACGTGTCTACCATTTTCTGAAGAAGGGAGGGAAGGAGAAAAATTTGGAGCTCAAAATCTTGTAAAAATGAATACTAAGAATTTTCTTGACATGCAACTGGGGGAAAATTAAAATACTATTAAAAATAGAATGCAAGTAATAAAGGTGACTCACTTCCTTCTCCCCCAAACTTACGCTCCAGTTCCAAAGCCAGTGTTTCATCTACCATGCCATGTGGGACATGAACATTGACTGCTTTCTGATCACACTCAGAATCTCTGATTTCTTAGGCCAGACCTCCCTCCCCTAGCTGTTAACCTCTTTTAAACTTAACTCCTAACCCCAAATACTTTTTGCTCCTGTCTCACCCCCATTATAATACAAGCTCTTTGAGGTTAGAGACAGTCTCACTTTTATATTTTTTATCGACAGAAATACCACATGGGTGCTTAATAAATGCTTTTTCATTTATTCATTCATTCAGCCATCCTTCTAGAATGATTTCCAATTACTCCCCTTCATGCACTCCATGTTCCAGTGAGATGGACCTACTTGCTGTTCCCTGTGCAGAACATCCCATCTTCCTCTTCCATCTATTTCTACAGATTGTCCCCCATGCTTAGAATATTCAGCTTTTAAATTGCTACTACAGGGGTTCTTAATCTTTTTTTTCCCCATGGACCCTTTAACAGTCATTCTGGTGAAGCCTGTGACCCCCTTCTCAGAAGAATGTTTTTAAATGCACAAAATAAACTGCATAGAATTACTAAGTAACCTAATTCTATTGAAATACACTTATCAAAATGTAAAGTAACCCCAAAAATCAAGTTCATGGATCCCAGATTAAGAACCCCTGCTCTATCTTTGGAATTCTTAGCTCTCTTCAAGACTCAGCTCAAACACCACCACCTATAAGAGAAGTCCTTCCTGATTTCTTCTAGCTGTTAAGTGATCTGCACCTGTCTTTCATACTAGAACTTAATTTGTATTTATTTTATATACTGCGTTCCATAGGCTGCTGTAGTAAAACATTTTCTCATCCAGTGACTAGCCTACTGGTGATGGGCCCTCCCTGTTTAGTTGGTGTGGCCCGTAGAGAGCAGACTCCATCTGTTGCTGGTGCAATACTTGAAGCCTTTCCAGCAAGAGGGAGCCTACCAAAACTTATACTCAACTCTTGTAACCTGGTTACATCTATACCACAATGAGGCCTTGGAGGAAGACTGTGGAAGCTTTTCTGTTTTTCTAGCCTTCTGCTTGTGCCATGATAAGGTTTCAAGACATGCAATACAACAGTCTCTAAAGAATGAAAAATCAGTGCTACGCAGAGGGAAATGGAGAAGCATATGGTGACACATTCAACAAACATTTATGAATTGTTCACTATCTGTTATCAATTATGAGATAGGAGGGATAGACTGTACAAATCCTGCCAAAGCTCCACAAAGAAAAAATCAGTGTATAGTGCTGAAGATTTAAAATTACACTAAAAAGTACAAAAAGTAACATTTAAAAATTGTATCTTCCCTGATGGTTACACTTGTCAAGGTCTAATTTCCACAGTGTGTGTGTGTGTGCGTGTGTGTGTATGTGTACACGCGGGAGTGCATATGTTTACGTAATTGAAGTGAGGGCTAGATAAATAGCTGGCATGAGTCTTTTTGCCCTTTCCTTTCAAAGGTAAGCTGTGAACCTTTTCATTGGCTGCACTTCGTTTAAGTGGTTTCCATTCCTTTTGTTTTCTTATCAGGTTGATATATTTTTAAAAAAAAAATATTAGTGCTTGCAGCTCTATCTGCAAAATAGCTCTTGCATTCAGACCTTCCTTTCCATTTCTGCCACCCTCATCACCTTGCATGGGGATATTCTTCTCCCACCTGGTCTTCATGCCTCTATTTTCTTTGTCCTTTTAATTCATGTCACACGTCACTGACAGATCAGTTTCCCACATACATAAGCCAGCTCATGTCACTGCCCTGTGACATCAAAAAATTTTTTGGGGGTGATTCTTCATCATTTGCCAAATAAAGTCCTAACTCTTTAGGTGGCTATTTAGTGCTCTCCACAGTCTGGTTTCATATGACCTTTTCAGACTTCTCTCTTACTGTTCTTTTTTACATATTTTTTGGCATACTGTCTGGAATATTTTATGTTCCAAACTTCTGCTTTCCCACCTTCATGCTTTTGTTCTTACCCAGCTTCCCTCTAGGCTTGAAATATACTTCCTTGCCTTCCTAGCTTACCCTCCTATAAAAATGCTATCCAGCTTTCAAAGTTTAATCCAAATGCTACCTCTTCCTCAAAGCTTTCCTATAAACCTTTTTCTTCCTTCCCCAGACACAGTTCAAAGTTCCTTTTCTGAACTCTCATAGCACTTTGTTTATATTTCTTATATGGACTTAACACATTCTGCCTTATGTTTGTATGTTTGCCTGCCCTGTCTCCTCTGTCAAGAGGTTAAGTTCCTCGTAGGAAGAGACTAGCCTTCATTATCTTTGTCTCTCTCATTTCCTAGTGCCTCACATAGCATACACTCAGCTAATGTCTGTTAAATTCAACTGAATTGGAGTCAGATTAACAATGTGAAATATTGAGGTGATTGAGTGCTTGTAAGTATTAGGACACTGGAAGGAGAGACATAGAAGTATACAAGGGAGAAATGAAGACAAGCTTTCCCAGGTCAGGGACCGACACTGTACCAGTCCTGCCAAAATTCCACAAAGAAAAGTCTCTGCTTAAGAGCTTTCTCTCTGACTCCGATTTAAGTAGCTTCCTTTTAGTAGGAGACTCTTGCACAACTCATAGCCCCTTTATCAATGTTAAATGACTCTGTGATGGCAAACTTCTTAGCTTGGCATGTAAAGCCCTTCGCAATCAGGTTTCTGCCTGCTTTTCCAGACTCATTTAACATTGTTCCCCTTCACATACTTTCCATTTCAGCCAACTGGGCAAAGCTATCACCCATCTCTGTCCCTTTTGCCTAAAATGTATTCCCTCTTAATGTCTGCCTCTTATGTAACTTGGGGCTGGCCACTCTTTCCCAGTCTCTGAGGGGTTATCTCCTTCAGACATTGCTGGTCTACGGCATGGCTGGTTCAGAACAAAAATCCTCTTTCCTGATAACTTTTAAGGGAGAAGGTTGTTTCAAAATTACACCTGTCAGTTTGGCTTTCTTGTCAGATGCTAGTTGCATGAAAGAACATCAAAAATAGTGAATACCAAAACTATTTATTCAAGCATTTAGTCAACAAAAATCAGAATCCTATAGATTCAAACATATTAGAAGATATGCTAGAGTGAATCGACTCTTTTAACAGGAGTGAAATCTTGCATCTAAAGAAAAAGCCACTGATCTCACCCAAGGGAAATTCTCTGAAGTCTATAGGGAGGCATGCTGGAAATCTGGGACACATTGGGCACCCAGCTACTTGTCTGTAGCTTCCAGAGTATTTCTCCTTTCCCTCCACATGCCTGGAGTTGAACCTAAACAGAGCCTCGGACAACATATGTCTTTTCTAAAAGAAGAAAAGAAAAAACGTCTCTTGAGCTGTCCCAACATGTCCTCATACAACATTGATTATGTCAGTGTCTCTCCACCAAGCAGGGTAGTCTCCTGTATAATGGCCCAGCTCAGCTAGAAGCCCAGGTTCCCCTTGGAAGCCTTCACTTTCTTCAAGGCTCTCCTCCTCTCCAAGTCATTGGTGTTCTCTTTCTCTTACCACATTTCATTGTGCCAGATCTTTCTAGTTGAATGTAAATGACTGGAGCGTGAGGACTGTCACCTGTACAATGCTGGCACAGAGTATATTTTTCAGCATAGAAGAGAGTGTACAAATGGCATGGAGGGTTGTGGGCTTCTCAGGTCTGGTGGTGGGAAGGCTTGTTGTGGCCTTTCACTCAGATATGTAATTTAACCTTTCTGGTAAAAGGAACAGGTGCTGCCTGCCAGTGGAGAAAATGGTTGCTTTGGAGATAGCAGACCTGAGTTCAAGTCCTAGCTCAGCTGCTGACTCCTTGTGTGATCTAGGATGAGTCATTTAACTTTCAAGAGCCTCCCACTTTTCTTATCTGATGAAAGATAAAAGGATGGCCTCTGAGGTCATTTCAGCTCCAGATCTATTATCTTATGATCTAAGTTTCTTCTAAAGGATATTATTACAGAACATGGCTCTGAAATATATTTACCCCTGTGATTTTCTGTGCTTTCAAATTGAAAGATGAAGAAACATTTCCATCTTTATAATATAAATATGTGAAAATACAGGGATGCCCATTCTATCCCAGATAGCCCCTTTCATAGTAAACTCATCAGTATAGATGGCTTAAGTGCATTTAGATCATCTGGAATTGAGTGTGTCTGCTACTCAGTTGCTCAAAATAAAAGCAATATTTGTTGTCTAAGATTAAAAATACTTTCTTGACACACCAAAGTGGGGGTACTTGTTGAGTGGCTTATGTTTAAGTCTTGGTGATAATTGTTGTTTCCTCTCTCCCTCTTCTTTTCTCTTCCCATTCCCCAACAGGAAAAAGTAGAATATGCCTTCCTGATCATTTTTACAGTTGAAACATTTTTGAAGATTATAGCCTATGGATTATTGTTACACCCTAATGCTTATGTTAGGAATGGATGGAATTTGCTGGATTTTGTAATAGTAATAGTAGGGTAAGTCATTTATGTTTGGGGAACTGTATGGAAAAGAGGAATTGCTGTGAAGTTTTTGTTGTTGTTTTGTTTTGTTTTTCTTTGTCTGTTTTGAGGTGGGCTTTCTAGGGGAGGTGGAGTGGAAATAGATGTTGGATTTTTCCCCAGATTTGTATTAGGGGCCTGACTTGAGATGAATTTAAAAAAGTAGCAGAGCTGTTAGTCTCCTAGTGGGAACATGTTTGAAATTCCATGTCATTTTAATGAGTCCCCCAGTGAGTGCTCTGTGAAGGAAATCCTTATCCAAAATTTAATCTGGCTGTGAATCTCCAATATGCTGGCCTTGCTGGGGACTAGGCTGTAATGAGGATGGCTCCTAATACTTATCTTTCTGTTGAATAAAAAGGAAAAAAAATGTCTTCCAAGTGGTGTGATTCTCAACTATTTTACCATCACTTTGCTTGGGCTATACATTGTTTTCTGCTAACTTATAGGGGACTTGGACATACATTAAATTTAACAACAAAGAATGCTTAAATAATATGAAATATTTGGCTTTAGATGAAATAAGCCAGAAAATGCAGAGAGGCAGGCATGCTCCATGGATCGTTTCATGGCAGTAAGGGGAGAGGCATACCCTAAGGAAGGTCTAAGTTAAAGAAGCCTACAAGTCTTCATTTATTACTTTGTGGAGCTGTGACAGGCAAAGTGTCCTCTATCAGAGCAGGAAATAGATGCCCTGGGGGCCACTTTCTTAGATGATACTTCCCTTCTTTGTGCTTTCTTGGGCCTGATAATTAAGCTTTACCACCAAAGCTGCCTCCTGCAGTTGTGTCTACCAGGGTGCACAGGGGTCTTTGACCACTCCTGGGTCTAAATGTAGATCACATTATGTTGTTATCTTCCAGAGGTTTACAGTGGCCTAATGGTGTGTAATCAAACTTCCTTTAAGTCATGATGACCTTATTCATGTGGGGAGACTCATGCACTACAGTGATCAGTTTTGTAGTCAGATATGAGATACTAGCAGGACTAATCAATGACCATCAGAATACTTGCCTTCTCTACACATATGTGTGCAAATACAGATACACACATAGTTTTTTCAGAGGTTTCCACTGCCTTCTCTTTCCAGGAAGTTAAGATTGAACTCTCAGAAAGCCAGGATTGCTTAGGCCCAGCAGTGGTGAGCAGATGCCCTCTTGAGGTTGTTAGGCAGATGGACAAAAGAAAGTTTTTTGTCAAAAGGCTTCTTATCCATGTGGGCAAATAGGATATTACTGTGAAGATGTGAAAAAATATCATAAAACATCCCAGGAAGAAACTCTCTTCCCCATTTTCTTCCAGGTATAGGCTTGGAGGTCCCCAAGTTGGCTAGGGCAGATGGTCATGCAAAACTCTGCACAAAGGATGCAGATCTGGATTCTCTTACTATAGATCCAGTTTTGCTGTGTTCATTCTTTCCTTAGACTTGCATTAGGCAGCTAGAACATGGGAATCATAATCATTTATACTAGTGTTTTACTCTATTGAAGTACTTAATTTTCAAAATTCCCATTCATTTTATTGTTATAACCACCAGGGAGATGGGGCAGATATTAATAGTCCCATTTTATAGTTGAGTTAATTAAGGCTTGGAGAAGCTAATTGACTTGACCAAAGTCCCATGGCTATTACCCAATGGAGCCATGCCTAGAACTAGCTTTCATGACTTCTGCTGTAGTGCTTTTTCTGCTGAACCATGATGAGTAAACTGGTTCCCTCACTCTTCTTCACCCTCCTGGCCTTATATGTAATGATGAAAATTAGACTTACCCTGTGTATATAAGTCCAGTACATGAAGTCCAGTTGAACCATATTCTTCCAGTGAGTAAGCTTGCAAGGTGAAGAATCCAGCATGCCAGTGTCTCATTAATTAAATAACCAAAAATATACTTGAATTATGGAAAACTTCCAAGAGACATCGAATTCTTTGAGGCCACTAAATTCCTGCCCAGGTATCTCAGATGAACACCTTGTGATGTGAAAAAAAAATACTACTGTTCCCTAATATAAGAGCCCCAAGATCATTCTTGCAGAAATTGGACAAATAGCATTGATAGTTGTACTGGGTCTTCTAGAAATAAAGGGAGTCACGTTACCTCTCAGGTCCTTGGTTTCCTCTGCTCTGACATGCAGCAGTTGAATTAGGTCAACCTCCAGGTCCCTTTCAGCTCGCATTCCTGTGGTTCTTTGATGAAGTGCTGTTGTGGGTTTGGGTGGGGAAAAATGGAAATGAAAGTGGATCCAGAAAAATGGGCAGAGGGGTCACATTCAGTTCTCCTGTTTTAGAGACAAAAACAGTTTTTAATGGAGTATCACAGCACACAGCTCTCCCCAGGACCCTTCCCTTTTGTGTGTACTCTTCTAGATGTTCTTTATGTCTACCTTTATTTAAATTACAGTCTTGTGGAATTAGCTCATGTCTGAAAATAATTTTGATCATTGTGTTTTACCTCCTCAGGTAATATAATTTAATGTTTCTCTCTCTCCTCTTCTTTCAGATTGTTTAGTGTAATTTTGGAACAATTAACCAAAGAAACAGAAGGAGGTAACCACTCTAGTGGCAAATCAGGTGGTTTTGATGTCAAAGCCCTTCGCGCCTTTCGAGTGTTGAGACCACTTCGGCTGGTATCGGGCGTGCCCAGTAGGTTCTCTTCCTTTTCTAGCCCCTAGAGTTGGTGGTTGGTGGGTCTGTTCAGGTCAGGTTTCAAATTTGTCAGTGATGATTCGGAATAGAAAGCACCAACATGGATGAGTGGCTCTCTCAAAAAGTAGTTATGTGAATGAGGAGCTGTTTTGGGGCTCCGCATCTTGTGAACCAATCCAGTTTCACTTCAACCTGAGGGGAGGAGTGGGAAGACATTCCCTTTGAAAGCAAATGAGAGTATGCCCAACCTTGTTCTCAGGGAGTAGCCTTGAGTTCTCAGCTGTTTGTTATGCTAGAACCTCAAATTCAAAATGTCCGAAACCTAGCTCATCATCTTTCCACCAACGGGTTGTTTCCCCCCTCAGCTTCTCCCCTTGACCACTTTATTTCTGTTAATGATACTACCATCTTTTTACCTGCATATGAAAACTGATTCTTCCCTGTCCTTTTTTCCTAACAACCTCTCAACTGTCCTGTTGATTCTTCCTTCGTAATATCTCTTTTTCCTTCTCTTTCATCCCATTTCCACAGTCGCCACCTTAGTTCAGGCTCTTACCTCTTACCTGGACTATTGTAATAGCTTCCTATTTGCCTCCAGATTTAATATTTCTAATTCTTCCTCAATACCATGGGACCAGATTAATCTTCCAAAACCACAGATCTGATGATAGTCTGTTCCTGCTCAAAGCCTTCAATTGTTCACTCCTCCTTGGAATGCCTCACTCTATTTCTGTGTTACCTAATTTGTGAGACTGTTCTTTGTTCTCCCTCCCCCCCACACACACCCTCCAGGCCTGCCCAGAAATGGTTTGAAGGGTGATACGCTACACCAAAATGGTAGAGTCTAGAGGAAGGTTGGTTTTGGGAGAGGGAAGATGATGGAGTTTCATTCTGATCACGTTTGAGATGCCTGTGCTTCAGACATCTAGAGATGTCCAGACAGTGTTGAGGGACTGTAGCTCAGCCTCTCTGAGCTGGATTGACCTGGAAGTTATTTAACGTAGAGGCAATAATTGAACATAATAAGACTAACTATACTAATAGTGATAGTGACATGCATGTCCTTTTGAAGTTTACAAAGTGTTCTGCACACATATTCTTTTTTGAGCCTCACAACGACTCTGCGAAGTAGGTAATATCAGTATTGTTACCTCCATTTTCCTTATGAGAAAGCTGAGGCTCATGGAGGTGCACTCACTTAGCTGTGGTTGCCCCGTAAGTGTCAGAAATGGATTTTAACTGCAGTCTTCCTGACTCCAAATCCAGCATCTAACTACACCACATAGCATAGAGAGAATGAAAGAGGGCCCAAAGCCTTGGGAATGCCCATAGTTAGGGGACTAGGATGTGAAGGTTGACCCAGCAAAGGAAACTGAGAAGGAGGAGAAGCAGGGGAGAGGCCTGAGGGCTGGAGGAGTAGGCAGGAGTTGGTAGGAGTCAGTTATGCATTAAATGCTGCAAAGAGGGTGAAGACTGAGAATCAGCCATCAGAGTCAGCAAGGAAGAGGTCATCAGCTGACTGGGAGGGAGTGGGCTCAGTGGAACTGTGTATTCAGAAGCCAAGCTGCACAAAATCTCCATCTCTGTTTATTCACTCATAAAATACAGGGATTGGATAATATTATTAACCTCAATTTAGATATTTAAATTTCTATCTTTACAGATATTTATAGTTAATGAAATATATCATATCTTTATATATATGTGGAAATTTAGACCTGTAAATTAGCTTAAATATGTATGTGTATAATATATTTCATCATGTATTAACATCTATATATTGTCATCATCAGTAGATAAAGAGCCTATTTTCTCTGGCTCTTATGATTATGGGATCATGATCAAGGGCGGGACACTGTCTGGAAAACATTATTCTTGGAGTCTCTTCCGAGTCCATAAGAAGTATATTTTTCTCTCTCTTTCCTAGGTTTACAAGTTGTCCTGAATTCCATTATAAAAGCCATGGTTCCCCTCCTCCATATTGCCCTTTTGGTATTATTTGTAATCATAATCTATGCTATTATAGGATTGGAACTTTTTATTGGGAAAATGCACAAATCTTGTTTTTTCACTGATACAGGTAAGTAGTGAAAATGACAACTGTCCTATTAAAAATACTCTATCACTCTCATCCAGTTGAGAAAACCTTGGTTGTTTTGGAGGTTAAGACTAAGATGGAGTCAGAGCAGTCAGCCAGTTGAGCACACATCTCGTGAGCTTATCGTTAGTATCAGCTAATTAGAGTATGCAGCTTAGTGTATTGATCTTCTATAACTTTGTGAGCGGATAGTAACCCTTTTTTGTGATCTCCTTTTGTGCGTGTGCCTCACAACACTTTCAGATTCAGATTCAGCCACTACCTCCAGCTTCTGAGGTCAGGAGGGTAAAGGCTATCCTTATCCTTTCTCCTAAACTCTTTCCACCCAGGTATCTTTCTCACTGATCCTGCCTTCAGTTCCTTTGGATTAAGGCATTGAATGCCTCTTTTAAACTTCAGGTATATTATCTATAAAGAATAACATTAAATGATTATAAGCAGCTTAGATTAGTTGATCAGATTAACTACTGTTGAACAGACATTGGGAGGACTAAGATTGAGAACAGGTAAGTTTTGATGATGGGAAAATGTTTGGACTATGGGAGCTTGGTCTGGGAGATGCTTGGGTGGTAATGATGGGGTGGTGTGAGGCACTGAACGACTGTGAAGGGGAAGTGACAAAAACTCCCTCTCCAAGACATGCCTCCTTTGGGATGTTCAGTCATAGACTGCCAAGGGAATGCAGAAATTGCCTTTGCTCTCTGCTACTGCATTGCACTGTTTTTGCCCCATGTCCAGGATGATGATGACCTTTGGGTTTGTTTGCAGATATTTTAGCTGAAGATGACCCAGCACCTTGTGCGTTCTCAGGGAATGGGCGCCAGTGTACCGCCAATGGCACAGAATGTAGAAGTGGATGGGTTGGACCAAATGGAGGCATCACCAACTTTGATAATTTTGCCTTTGCAATGCTTACTGTTTTCCAATGTATTACTATGGAAGGCTGGACAGATGTGTTGTACTGGGTAAGTAGTTGGGTGATTTGTTGCTTGACCTTGCTTGGATGATTTCTAGTTTGTTAGCATGTCACATAAAGTACATTGGAGAGATGGATGGAAAAGGGTCCTTAGAAGAAGTATGAATAGGAAGAGGAATAGATGCTCTTCATTGTTCGTGCCATGAGATTCTTGGTTTCAGGTAATGAAGTTATGTCTACTACTTAGAGTTAAATTTTCAGGTGTGCAGGCTTCCCACTCCTCCTTCCAAATTCCCTGTCCCAAAGTGTTTGCAGGGTACTGCCTGTTCAGGCGCTATTCCTTAATGAGTAAGTGTGCCAACTGGCTCTTCTCTTCCCTGGCTGTGCTACCAATTGGGACCCAGGGTTGGGGCTTGTGGCCTTTTCCCTCGCTCTTCTCCTTGTGCTGCAGAGGGCTGCCAAGGCTGACCTGCTGCAGCTACCTAGAGCTTGTGGTGGGGAGAAACACTCTTTGTCCTTCCTTTCTCTAGAGTAGTTCTCCAGACCCTCTAAACGAGACAGAATTAAAACAGGAGAAAAATAGAGCCTCCTTCCTTTCTCCTTTTCCATTAGTTTCTTTTTGTACTCATTATGTTTCTCATTATGTTTCCCTTTTGCATTTTGAGATTGCTGTAACTTAGTTCAGCATAGTCTCAGGTTATCCTCTCAGGAGCTACAAAACCTTTGGCAAAGAAGTGTGGCCTCTGAGTTTGCTACAAGGCCTGCTAAACCATGTAAGTGGTGAGATTTGGATGACTTTGAAGACTTTCTCACTCTTGCTCTTAGTTGGGCTGGCTAGGTTTGGCCAGCTTTACACGTCAGTTTTATTGTTATCACCACTACCTCTACTACCATCCACATCATTAGTAATAGGAAAGCCAACACAGTGGCATTTCAGCTTTTCCAAAGCTAATTTTCCCAGAAATTGTAGGGGAAAGAGCAAAGTCCTATGGTTTTTATTTTATTTTATTCCTTGATACAGAAGAGCCTAAACCACAGACCCATTTTGAGTCTGCATCTTAGTCCAAGCAGAATTAACCACGGCCCTAATCCTCAATTACTACCAGACATTTAGTAGGCAGTTTAACTTTGTGTGTGGGCATTGCTATATCTCAGAGGCCTTCAAATAAAGGAGCAATATCTTCCAGCAAGGCACAGAGCCCTAGGCCTCGTGACAGCTGAGATAGCATGGTGTGACTTTTCTAAAGGATCTTGTTCCACTAAGCCAGTAAAAGATCTCTTTAAGATGCAACAGAGAAACTTGGATAAGTACCTCCTTTGACTCACTTGAAGGCCAGCAATGAGGGTAATGTATGTATTTAGAAGGTTGAATCTGAAAAATATTATTCTTTCTAAAGTTTAGGTCTAATTTGATAAATGTGGTTTAAGCATCATTCAGCATGTTTCTTTGTCTGTCTTTCTAAATTATCTTGGAAGCGTGTCTGAGATTGTGTGTATGTCTTGTGTGTCAGTTTGTTTTCTGTCATTTACATTTCCAAAGAAACCCCTTATAATGTAGATAATTGTGTCTAGGGAGGAATCTAAACTATTTTTTGTTGGTTGAATTGAGAATGTGGCTGCTAAAGACACCTGTGTGTTGGGTGAAGAATTAGGCCAAACCAGTGGAGAAAGTTTTCCTTAGGGCAGTGCCTGCTTTCTTTTTAGCAGCCTTCTGAGGTCTTAGTCACATTCTATTCCTAAGGTTCCTAATAAACTCCATGACCCATAGTCACGAGGAAGAAACCAGATGTTCTGCTTTTGGACTCACTCCAGCCAAACACTCAAACCAGGACCCTACCCAGAGAACACCCTAGAGAAAACAACAACGCTTTTTTTCATTTTACATTGTACTTAAAGATAAAACCAATGTTTTCTCTTGGCCGAATTTTCTAGTAGAATGTAAGCTCTTTAAGGGCAGGGACTGTCTCACTTTTGTGTCTGTATCCCCAGTGCCTAGCATGGCTGCTGGTCGGTTAACTCCCTCTGTCATCAAGGTGAATCATCATTGCCGATGCACCAGCAGGGTGATTTTTTGACCTTTATGTTACATTTTTTCTCCTTGATTCTTTCTTTTGCTGCGGGCTTTCTGCTGTCCAACACTAAGTGGAAACGTAATCAATTTTAAAATTAGAAAAGATAAGAGGAGATTCCATGGGCCAGCTGGAGCAGAAGGAATTTCCAGACACTCTTCTGAAAGCCTTAAAGTGTTGCCTAAATTGATGATAATTACTATTATTATTGTTAATATGACAATTCTGTCGTGAATAATTTCACAGTAATGATAGTGTCACCTGCTATTTTAAATGACATTTTTATTGTGGAAGAGCAGTCCTATTGTAGAAATCATAGCATGTTTTCTCTAGATCCCTTGGGGAAGGACAAATTATATGGAGTTTAAAGGTGATTTGGCCCATTCCTACATCAGGACATGTTGTGGAGGACCAAGTCCTAGAATTCAAGCATCTTGGTTCCCTGATCTGTGCTTTTTGCTTTGGTGGGGTCTCATACTTGTGAGACAAGTCAGTGAGAACACTAGGACAAATGTACATTGAACTCCCTGTATGTTGTGTGATTTCATTCACCTTTCAGAGTGTTGCAGATGAATGAGCAAACACTGGTAGATATTGGGAAGTACCATATATTCATTTTTATGACTCATTTACTGCACTTCCCTAAACTCATCTTACAATTAGGAAGGAGCGGTGGTGATAAAATCTGTCCAACTCAGAAAGATTTTAGTGTTTTTAGGGACCAGAAAGATCATCTAGGTTCAAAAGTATTAATGCTGTGGGCCATGCTCACACAATTACTAAGTGTGGCCCAAACCTGATTAAAATATAGTTGAGAAATATTTAACTAAATAAATAAAAATCAATAAAACATAGATACTATTGTGTAGTTTTCTAAGTAAAAATGTGGCTTGCAGGAATCCTTGTGCATACTTTAGTGGCCCCCATTTCTATTTGGGTTTAACACCACTGATTTAGTCTATGAACCTCATTTTATAGATGAGGTGACTAAGCCCTGGAGGTTAAATTCTCTTCTTCCAGAGGACTTGTTTTACATCATAGCTTCTTGTGTAAGAGTGCAGTTCTATAGCAAACTTAGGTTTTAGAAATACCTGATTTGACAAAAAGTTGAAGCCTCTTTTTGGACCCATGGGATAAATGTGTCCACTCCTTCTGAAATTATGAACTGGAAGTCTGATTTTTGTCAACAGTGTTTATATTCCTAAAAATTATTAATATCATCCATTACTTTTTTTGCTCCCAAGGATAGAGATTTTTTTGAAGGATGAACAGGAACAGGTGGAAATCAGCCTCCCCTCAGTACAAACCCACTAGACCCAAAGTGTCAGCCATTATTGGTGCTCTCCTTGGCTCAGCTTTCTGCATTTTGGGATGTGCTTTAGGTCCAACTAGTCAAAGGAATTTGATGACCTGTACGACATTTGTGCAACTCCAAGGCATCCCGGAGGCATCCAGGGCAGAGGGAATTTTATATTCTCTTAGGAACCAAGTTGAAAAGTATGAACACAACTAGTTTTATTTTTGAATGTTTTTTTCACTGAGGCTAGTCCCATTAATTATATCAGTAGTATGAATTGGTTGTTATTTATAAGTAAAGTTTTCTGAATACTTCCTGAAAGAGGAATGCTTAAGTATTAAATGCTTAAGCAGATCCTTCAGCTATTTTTAATGGAGGGAATAATCACTGAGTGGAATAATTTTATATATGTCCCTGTAGTGTTTTACCAAGCTCACATGTGCCTTAATGCCCAAAGACACATGAAAAGTCATGTATAGGTTTTGAAAAGTGAAATATAGATGGGTTACTTTTCAAATAATTTTTCTAGGGGGAGGTGGATTGGAAGGAGGAAAGTGATAAAGGAGAGGCAAAGGTGGGACAGCTGGGTTACTCACAATGCGAAAGAATTCTCCAGTGTAAAAAAATCACTAATGTTTTTCTTCAAGTAGTGTGCACTCAACAATGTAATTTTATTTACAAAAAGTGTTTTAGACTCAGAGGCAAGATGGCAAAATGGAAAGACCTCAATAAACCAGGAGTAAAGAGATCTCAACCTTAGTTCCAACTTTCCCCTTTACAATCTGGGTGACCATAGGGAAGTCTGCTGAATGTCTCTGGGTCTCTGTTTTCGTGGCCTCTCTGATCCCTTCCAACTTTAGCTTTCTCTGATTCAGACATTTAGAAACTCCTGTGAGGTACATGTGAACATAAAAGGGAAAACTCATTGATTACTTTGACATATGGATAAGGTCAGCTCTCCTTCTAGGTATCATTTCCATTGTATGAGGAGATCACCCCTGAATCCAAAAGACTCTTCAGAGACAAAAGTGACACAGGGTCTATAGAGAACTGAACTGTACTCTCTCTTTGATATTTGCAGACAATTGGAGTGTTGGTTAATTAGGACTAAGATTTTTACCCATTGAAAATAACAATGAGGTCCTGGCTCATGGAATCCTCCAGAAAGGCCCCACATACCAACAGCTCAGGCACAAGGGTGACCTCTCTAACTTATCAGCTAGTTCTTTTTTTCTGCAGTTCTCATATTCATTACATATAAATACTCCTGGGATGCCAAGTTCCAACATTATTTTAAAACAATAAGAAGCCTCTCCAGCTAATCTTTGCTATGAAGCATCATTGTGTAGTTCAGGAGCTGTCCAGAGTGCTGAAATCAGTCAGGAGACACTTGGTTTCTGATCTTGCCCCTCAGGTTTACTGGCTGGGAAAACATAAATAAGTCATATACCTCTCTGGTCCTGATTCCTCATCTATAAAATGGAGATAGTAAGAATCAGAATTCTAGTGTCAGAAATGGCATCAGTGACTATCTAGTCCAATCCATATCTGCGAAACTGTTTCCTCTACAGTGTTCCCAGAAGGACCTCATCCAGACTGTGCTTGAAGATGTGCATGGGAACCCCTATCTCCTGAAGCAGCCCACTTGACTTTTGGATAGCTCTAATTGTTAGCAAAGTTCTTCTTTACATTAAGCTCAAATTTTCTTCTTTCCACCTTCTGCCCATTACTTTGGTTCTACCTTCTTAAACCAAGCCAAGCTAGTTCCATCCTTCCAGGGCACAGCATTTCAGATGCTCGAAGGCAGTTCCTTTGTCATTTCTTTCCACTCTCCCACCCTAAGACTTCTTTTCTCTGGCCACACATCCCTGTTCTAAATAGTGAATAATGTGAAATAATGAATTCAAGGCCTTTCACAGACCTATAGAGGTTGGCCTTCTTTAAGTGCTTTCTAGCTTATGAAAGTCAAAAGCTTATTTTGAAAGCTTTGCCACTTATAACTGAACACAATTCTACAGATGTCTGACATATTGAACAGTATGCTTCAACAAATATTGAGTGTCTTCTGTATATGGGCCCTCTGCTAGGTGCTGAGCCTGTGAAGGCCAAAATGAAATGATCTCTGCATTCAAGGACCTTGCACTGTCCTAGGGGGAATAACATGTGCCCTGATCATGAGTAATGATCCCCTGCTCTGGGTTTACATGACTTACATCCACTCTTAGAGACTGCTCAAAAATCATTCTTTTGGGCTCATTTTGCCTCCCTCCCTCAGTAACTCTGGGAACCTTAGAATGTAGCTTTGTGTCTAAGTCCTATCTCCCCAGATATGGACAAAAGACCCCCATTTCAAGGCACTTATGCTAACAACTATCAGATATGAACAGGATTTTTTTTCACTGCACAGTGAAAATCCAATGATACCATGTACCAAGTGCTTTGCAAACTGTAGTGTGCTCTGTAAATGGCAGCTGGCATCGAGTAATATTACTCTGTCTCAGGTGCTGCCATGTGACCATCTGGAGATAGATTGTCCTCAGTGAGAGGGTCCATGGGTCTTTGGGTTACTTATTTACAAGCCTCAGAGATTCATTCTCAGAAACAGTCTCCATTTGCAATTTGGTAGCAATGGGTAAATTCATGGTTATCTACTCTTTGAGTAACAAGCATTTTGTAAATGTTAAATTCTTAGAAGAGCCCAGGTTCTAGATGCTTATGGGGAAAGGGCATGTGAGTCCTCTGTGTCATAGTCTTAACACCAGCTCTTTTTGAAATTCAATTTTATTTTCAGATCCACATTTTCACTCACATTACCAGCTCCTCCCCCTCCCACTGCTTGAGAAAGCAAGGAAAACAAAGCCCCCATTACAATCATGTATAGTTAAACAAAACAACTCCCTGCATCTGCCATGTCCCTAAATAAAAATGTCTCGATCTGTCCTCGGAGTTCAGAGCCTCTCCATCTGGAGATGGGTAGCTTTTCAATCAGATTTTAAATGTGCAGAGTGTCACAAGTCATCTAGCACAACCCCTCATTTTACTGATGAGGAGACAAGGTCAGGAAGTTTCTGTGAGTTCTCCTAGGTCCCAGGTGCTGCAGGTAGCAGAGCCAGAATTTTCACCCAGGTCTTCTTATGCAAGACCTAGAGCTCTTTCCATTGTACCATGTTGCCTCCTCCAGTTCCCCCAGGAACTATGGTTATAGGATGGCTCTGGGGATGGGTACAAGGAGAATCCATGGTGCACTCTGCCCAGAAATCTTTGGAAAGAGAATTCTTATTCAGCCTTGCTAGTAAAGTGGGGACCTAAAATTAGAGACATTTTCCAGCCAGGAAGATGTGAGATAGAAAGGAAGAAAGCTCAAACGCGGGAAGCTGTGGGAAATCACAAGCACTCCAGAGCACTGGAATCTGAGGAGTAGGGTATAGTCGTTCAGGCATAGGCATCTCTTCCTCACCCTGAGCCTCTGGACTTTGCATTGGGTCACAGGACAGCAGTGCCTGTATGGAAGGCCTGCCCTCTACTCTTCTGCTCAGATTAGTTTATTGAGCTTAATTAGATAAACAATTGTGGCTCAGCACTGGCTTGAGCATTCATTACCTTAATTACCAGCAGACTGACAGGAGTTCCATTGAGCATGTCACTTTTTATATGTCCAAACAGGTGTTTCATAGGGGGTTTAATGCCCTTTCCCTAGACATAAACAACAGATGCTGAGTTGTTTTTGCTTGTTATTTTCCTCATTTGGCTGACATGGAAAAATGTATTAGCACTATACTGTAGAGCTAAAACCTGAAGGAAAGGGAAAAGTTAAAAAAAAACACATGCTTAGTAGGAGACTTTGGGAAGGTATTCAGGTTTGATCATAAGAGAGGCACAAGTAAGGCAGTCTTTACACTGTATAGAGTGGTAGATGAGGCTGTTTTCAGGAGGATTCTGATATTTAGACAAACCCAGGCCTAATATACTGATAAAGTTTGTTCCCTCTCTTCTGATTACAACATTTCCTGTTAGTCAAAGATCTATTCTTTCTTGACATTGATCAGCAACTTCAGGAATTTTCCACTTGGTTTTGGGCTTCAAAATTTGCCTGTGTCTTGGGCTGCAGGGTAGCTCTAGGAACCACTCTGAGGATTCAGGATGGGATTGGGGCTGGCCTGAAGGGGCTGCTTGCTCCATTTGGTGCCACAGGTATCAATATCACATCACAAAGAGGAGAGTAGCGCTTTGCTCTGCCCCCTTACATTGATGATTCCGGCAATATAATAAATACTTGTGAACTGATTTTGCAGACTGTCTGTGATCAGGATCATGGATTGGAGTGAGATATGCCCTTAGAGGTCATCTCATCCAGTGTCCTCACTTTATGGATGAGGAGACAAAGGCCCCCAAAGTGAAGTGACTTGCCCATTGTCACACAGCTTAATTAGTTGAGCTAGGATTTGAGCCCAGACCCCTTGGCTCCATATGTAGCACTTTCCAGTTCTCTCCATGTAGCTCAGATCCACTAGCTTCTACTGTTCTAAATCTAAGAACTGATGAGGATTCAAGGGTTCCTCTCTCCTCCAGAATCCCTCCTTGTAGGTATAGTTCAGATATTTCATTTAAGAAGGATTCCAGATGGCTTAGAATGTGCAGGGAGCAGAGCTGTGGGAGAGAATTCTTTGGAAGAAAAAGGAAAAAATGTTTCTAGGCATTCTCAGTATCTTTTTGTGATGCTTGGAATCTATCACTTTGTTTTCTTTCAAGCCTGGCCAGATCAGGTCCCAAAATGTCCCCAGGAAGTTCCTTGACAAGCATAACTCGACCTTTAAGGGATGTCACATTTTTGTTACAATGTTAAGTTTTGGTTCAATCTAAATATTTTCAGTAACCCAGCATGAGGATAGGGAGAGTTTCACAGACTCTCTGAGCTGGCAAGGACCTCAGTGGCCATCTGATTCAGCACTGATGTATGGGGAAAAGAACACCCACTCAACACTCTCCCCACCAAATGATCATCTAGGCTTTTGGCTTTAAGACCTCCAGGCAGAGAGAGCCTATTACTTTCCAAAGTAGCCCATCCACTTGGGGTTCTCTGTCATTGTTAGGATTTTTTAGTTTCTCCCCATTAATTGTTTTTTGGCCTGTTCTCTGAGGCTAAGCAGAGTGTTTTTCTTCCATATGACCAAACTTCAGAGACTCAAATATGCCCTACCCAAAACAAACACATCCTTAAGGGATCCTTCTTCAGAATCGGGAAACTCCAGAAGTGGGGCATTATGGCCCTCAATTACTAAGCATTTCAGGCTGAGTGCCATTCTTGAGGCAGCTGGGGGCAGCCACAGTGCACAGTGCTGGGCCTGGCATCAGAAAGATCCAAGTTCAAATCTAGCCTCAGATACTGACTAGCTGTGTGCCCTGGGCAAGTCACCTTACCTCTGTGTGCCTCAGTTTCTTGAACTGTAGAATAGGGATAATAGTAGCACCTATCTCACAGGATTGCTGTGAGGATCAAATGAAATCATGTCTGTAAAAAGCCCCTAGCATAGTGCCTGGCATAGAGTAGATGCTGTAGAAGTGCTTGTTCTGTTCCCTTTCATTTCCCTCCCTTCAGATAGAGGGTTATATTTGCATATGCTAGGGAAAAGCAAAGATAGGAAGGAGGAAAAAAATCCTGATGATGAGATGTTGGCAGTCAGGTCTTTGTATCCTACAATTGTATTGTCAGGAATTCAGCCCCCAACAAAAGCAATTTAGGAATTAGGCTGCAGTTTTTTTCTTGGTCTGGTTAGAGGACCTTTTCTGAAATTGACCAACTAGTCCAGATCCCCTTTAGAAAGTTAAAAAAGACTGTTCTCCTGTCCTTTCATGTGTCCAAAGTCTGATTTTCTTGGGAAGTTGAATGTTGCACTCATCATTTCTGTGTGTGTGCGCTGGGTGTTGTAGTGAATGTGCATTTGCTGCTACTGCTGCTGCCTGTCATTCAAATCTTGCGAAATGTTTAGAAGAATGTGTAGAATTCTGTCTCTAATATAAAGCTTTAGCTTTTAAAAATTGATTCTGAATTTTCCTTACTAAATTCTGTAATAACCCACTTCTCTAAGCCCATCTTATTTCTTGCAGATGAATGATGCTATGGGATTTGAGTTACCCTGGGTCTATTTTGTCAGTCTCGTCATCTTTGGGTCATTTTTCGTACTAAATCTTGTACTTGGTGTATTGAGCGGGTAAGCGACACCTCTTTCATCATGAAAGCAGAGTCCCAAGGACAGTTGCCAAGACCACACAGGCATTGCTAAGTGGGGGCCATATCAAGTGGAACTTTCAGACAAGGTGCCACATTCAGCAAATTAGACAGTATGTGAATATAGAGTAAATGATGTATCTGCCTTTTCTCATTCTATCTAGATTTAAATTCTTGTTGAGTTTTTTCAAAGGAAAACTGCCTTTCTCTGACGTTTAGGAAGGCAAAGTTATAAAAAAAATTGACTAAAATGTATTGACAATGTGGTTCATAATTGAAGTTTTATCTGTTGCCTGCTCTTTCTAGCTTTATAAAATGAGCAGTTTTGTAACCATTGTGTCCCTTCGACTGAAAGGAGCTGGGAGTACAGAACGAGGCCAACTTCTTGATTCCCCGTAGTCTCATTTTCAGGAGCAGACATGGCTTTATTGGGAAAGATTCAGAGGCCCAGGCCAGCCTTGGCTGGTGGAGGGAATGCCTGAGGGGTGTGACAGCTGCAGCTGGGACTCTGCTCTTTAGTGACTGGATAACTTGTAACCAATTTCCTTACGTTTTACAGGTAAATGATGCAATAGGATGGGAATGGCCATGGGTGTATTTTGTTAGTCTGATCATCCTTGGCTCATTTTTCGTCCTTAACCTGGTTCTTGGTGTGCTTAGTGGGTAAGCAGCCCGATTATTGTTGCGTATGCCCCTGAGCAGCGTGTGAGTGGCCCTTTGGAGTCTTCCAGCTGCTCAGTGGTGGCTTCTTTGCATGCTCTTTGGATTCTTTTGTCACTTCTTCCAATGTGGTGCTTTGGGATTGAGATGTGGTCCCTCTGCCTGTATCTGTCTGTGTGACCTTATGTGTTAACAGCATTTGCCAGACACTATTGATTATATGAGGCATTAATCACCTCACCTTGAAAACTCACCTGTGTAGCCAGTCACAGCCTGGAATGATGGACTGCAAGTGAGTAAAATGGTTTTTCCCTCAATTCAGAAAAGGGATATTGTCCCCTTTGAGAAGTCAGGTGCGTAAGAGGAACCAGGTTCTTTAAAATGACCCCATCATGGATCACCAATTACCCAGAATGCTTCTGGTTTTGTTGTAAAGGGGTAATATGTTTGGCTTAGAGTGGAGCTATCTTAAAGACTTCAGTTTATGAGTTGGGTTTCTCTTGCCACTGAGCATGATTCTCCTTCCCTTCCTTTCCTTCCCCTTCCCCTTCCGTTCCTTTCCTTTCCCCTTCTTCCCTTTCCCTTCTTCTCCTTCCCCTTCTTCCCATTCCCCTTCCCCTTCCCATTCCCCTTCTTCCCCTTCCCCTTACCCACTCTCACTTTTCCTTTCCCTTCCTGGCTCTCACTTTTCCCTCCCTTCCCATTCCCTTGCCATTTCCCATCTTCTTTTCTGTTCCTCCTCTGCCCTTTCCCTCCACTTCTCTTCTTTCTGCCTTTTTCCCCTCCTTCCCTTTCTTAGCTACAGACACTTTTCCCTTTTAAGATGCTGGGTATAAGCACTGTTAAATGAACATTTTTATCAGAGGTCCCTGTTTTTGAAGTGTGTCTCTATTTACCTTTGTGGTATTTAAGGCCTCTACAGCCTGCCTGTCAGAGCTTCAAGACAGAGGGAGCCACTAAATAGAGCATTGACTTGAAGGTGTTGGCTACATTGGAATCCATTCTTTATCATCACTTTTCAGTACTGCAGCCACTGTTTTTGTAGATAGGGGAGCTTCCCTCCTTATCATACTGGTGTTGAAGGCTGTGATATTTAATAACCAGACAATCCCTCCCAGTCCTTAAAAGCAGCTGCTGTCTGTGCTGCCTGCAGCCATTATCATAGAGAGTGGAGCTGCAGAGAAATTCTCATAAGCTGAGAATCTACCTTCTAGAGTCTGGCTTAGGGAACCTGGTTTGTTTTCATCCCATGCTGCTGTTTACTAGCTGGTGCCCCCTCATTTTGGAGTAGTTAGTATATGGATTTTCTTTCCTTCTGAGCCTCAGTTTCCTCATCTTTAAAACAGTGCTCATAATTACCATGGACCTTAGGGTACATGAAAGCTCTTCATAAAGAATCAAGTGCTGCTGTCCTTGCTGAAAGCCTTCTCTCGGCTTCTCCCTGCAAAGACCTGACAGTGCCCCCAACTCTGGTGTTTAGTAATTTTTCTGGATCTCCCAGATTGCCTGATGCCTTTAATATCCATTGCCTCCACAACAGACAATCTAGAAATTACTAGCTTTTTAAGCCATGAGGGTCACATGTGGAACTAATCAATCATCCTAAGAAAGAAAATTTGTGGGGAGGGAGAAGAATATTCCTGGGTCAGACCCAGAGTCCATATAGCATATGATTCTCTTTGCAGAGGATGAAAGGTGGTAGGATAAGAGATACTTCCCCATTTTTAGTCTTAGTTTGTGTATCTGATCATCCCCAACTTGTCTCCCTGGCCCGTTATGGTTCTGTCCTCTGTCAGTTAGCCCAAACCTTGCTTCTCTTTCCTCCTATTATCACTGTGAGGGCCACCTGAGGCTCTCAGGAGACATAAGAGTGCTGGATGTGAACTTGGAGCACCTGGTGTCCAGAATCCTTCCCTGGGACCTTGGACTGGTCATTTCTCCCTTCTGGATTAACCATAAAGGAGGGGCTTGAATGTTGTGAGCTCTCAAGGCCTCTTCCAGTTCTCAGTACTGGAATCTGCATCCTGTCTCCCCTGAGGACACCTAGCTGGGTGCACGGCAGCAACTCTCTGGTTGGCTAATCTTTTGTTTGTCTGTTTTCCTATGAGTATCTTAAGAAAATAAATGTTCATTTCTCCTAAGCAGCTCATTTACCCAAACTTGGCCTTTTCCTGTATCTAGTCACAGCGGAAAGAAAAACCAAATAATTCATCATTCCCTTTCCTCATTTCTCTCCCATATCTCCCCCAAGATATTGGAGAACATTTAAAAAAATTCTTATGACACGTTTTCTGATTTGATCACTGTATATTCATGAAGCTAAAACCATGAGAATGTGGAATACTGTTAGTGCAGGAAGGGGCTGGAGACATCACGCAGTCCAATATCTTAATTTTACATACCAGAAAACAGGAATCCTGAGAAGGAAAGTTCTTTCACAGAGGTGGGCCCCAGGTATCACTTACAATTCCTTGTTCTTTGGCAGTTAGGGGGCATCACAATGCATGGAACACTGGGCCTGGAGTCAGGAAGACCTGAGTTGAAATCATGTCTTTGATATTTACTGGCTCTGTGACCCTGGACAAGCTGTTCAGCCTCTCTCAGTCTCAGTTTCCTCATGTGTAAAATGGGGGTAGTGATAGCATCTCCCTCCTAGGGTTCCTGTGAAGGTGAAGTGAGATAATATGTACAGAATGCTTTGCAATCCTTAAAGTGCTATACAAGTGACAAGATTTTTATTATTTTTTCCACTACTACATATAATTGCCCAAGAAGCTGATTTTCACAGAAGTATTTTTGCTAAGCATCTTTTACTTTTTCTTCACATTTTTAGAACCTCTATATATTTAAATGA
Organism: Trichosurus vulpecula; assembly: GCF_011100635.1. Classification (NCBI taxonomy): domain Eukaryota; kingdom Metazoa; phylum Chordata; class Mammalia; order Diprotodontia; family Phalangeridae; genus Trichosurus; species Trichosurus vulpecula. The sequence continues at coordinate 196,701,004 of NC_050581.1, read as the reverse complement.
TTCGCTGGAAGAAATTTGATTTCCAGGAGGGGGAAAATTACCTTTATTTTACAACTATAATTGCCAGACAATTCTGTTCATAAGCTACTTGGCCTCTGACCCTTACATTCAAAGAGACAGTGACTGAGGGGGCAGCTATAAACTGGGCACTAACTGCTGCGTTTTAAAATGTTGGCCATGAGCCTTCTTCTCCTTGGGCTTCCCTTGCCTCTCTGTATGACTATTCCCTGTCCCATTGCTAAACACAGCCCCCAAAGGGCTGTGCCTCCAGACTTCAAGCTGACAGAAAAATGGCCCGTGTCATAAAAAGTTTCTATAGATTTCCCAAGGTGCAAGCCTTTGCTTGTATCACTAAAGTAAAGACCGATGGACTTTACCAAGTAGTGGTTCCAAGCCCTTTAGAAAGAACAGTGTGGGGTTATTACCGGGTATCATGCATGCTTCCTCTCCTCTCCCAAGGAAGTGTTGGATCACATAGATTTATTTTTCATAAATTATAAGCTCATAGATTTCTTTAGAGCTAGATACAACTGTAGGCATCATCTCGCATGACCTCCTTGTTTTACAGATGAGGCAACTCGAACCCAGACAGGTGAAATACCCAAAGTCTTACAGAGAGTAATTTGCAGAATCTGGATTTGAATCCAAGCCTTTGGGCTCCCAAGCAGGTCCCTTTCCATTATACTCTGGTGACTCTCAAATCAGCATGTTTTGCTTTGATAGTTATGTCATTCTTTAATAATTAGAAACTACTAGGGGGATTTCAAACCCAGTTTTGGCAACCACTAGTTTGGCATTTATTAAAAAGAACCTGGCTGTGATGTCTGCACAGGTGCCTCCATTGGAGGGCATCAGATGAACACAAAGCAGCCCCCAGGTAAAGCCCAGGATATGGTCTCACACAGGCCCTCTGGACAGCAGGCTCTGAACTCTGGTGTCCTGCTCTTTCCAGTGATGGCTGTCATAACACTGAGGGATGGGGTGTGTGCTTTGGCCTCTGTTCACCGTTGTACAAGATGCATTTATTCTCCCTGCCTCTTTGTGTTGCCGTGTGGCCATTCCATGCTCTCCCTCTCTCTGCCTTCGTCTTGTGCCCTGCATTTTGGAGGTGTGATCTGGATTTTTTGCTATGTCCTGAAACTGCCGATTTGGAGGGATTTGGGTTTTATATCAGATCCAGTTTTAAGGTGAGTGACATCCTTACAAACTTTAGACTGTCTTCAGAAGTGACCAAACACAAACATTGACTGATGCCTGAAGGAGAGCCTTGAGGAGATGCTAGAACAGAAATTCATGAGAGGAGCTGTGAGGCTGCAGGCTTTCATTACAATTTTTCATCAAGTCAGCGAGAGATGTTTCTTATGCCCAGAAATTGCAAACCATATAGGATATTAGCCAATAGCTAGGACAGTTTGTGTTTCACTTTCTTAAATCAGCTTTTCGGAAGCCTTGTGGTTATTCTCATTTTAAACTCTAGATTCTATTTACACTTTAAAAATGCCATTGATGTGTTTTGTTTTCACGTGGCCTGTGTTTCCCCCATTATCCTCCCCTCCTCCATCCTCACCCCTACCCTATCTATCCCATATAATAACAAAAAAATAGACCTCTTTAAAAAGTGAATGATGGAATTCTGACTTAGCTCCTTCTAACTGCTATTGGCAATGCTACAGTAGACATGGTAAGAGAGGCCAGTAGCTTGTCAATGCTCAGCATCTCGACCATGTTCTTGGGAGGTCACATGATGACCATTTGAACGTGTATCTGCCCCATAACACCAGGAAAGCACATTGAGTTTCAGCCACAGCCTTGGGTCACTGTTGACCTAATAGAAGCAGCTTGTGACTGATTGTTAGGAATACCAGCTAATTCAGGGATGTGAGAATAGTCCCGTAATGTCTTTTCCATAATTACAAAATGGCGACAGTACTTAATCCTTTAACACCATTTGTAGGCTATGTCGCCCAACTCTTGGCTATGCAGAGATTAAGAAGTAGAATGAATTGTGCTTTTTGTCAAATTAAGATGAAGGAATTCACATATAAGAAAGATCTCCCTAATTCAGAATAATTGGGGTGTGTGTGTGTGTGTTGTGTAGGGGGTGGGGTGGGGATGGTCAAGCTGAATCAGTGAAAAGTCAGAATTATAAGATATCTTAAAAGAAATATAACTCAGTAAACATAAAAGGGTTAAATGACTCAGATCCTGTCTTCAAGGAACTTCAGTTCTGCTGCAGGTATCAGGAACATATATACAGATAGTCAACTAGTACAAGAGAGGGAGTGAAAGAAGCAAGAGAGAAATCCAGAAAAAGGCCTCCAGGCTTGCCAGGCAGTAATATGGGCCTGGGCTTTGTTGTTTAATGAGGATTTGTCATGACTTTCTCAAGGAGTATTAAATTTCTGGAGAAATAGGAGTGGAAAAGGTGGTTGTAGGGGAGACCCACATGTGAAGCAGGGACAGGATAAGGCTACTTGCTAGTGACCTGGTTAGCTACTAAGGGAGAGAAAGTAAGGCTTTTGAGTGGTTAGAGCTTACAGTAAGTATGAATTCAGGTTAAGTTCATTTCTGTGTGTAAGCTCCTAGTGTGGGTAGGCCTTTGGAGAAAGAGAGGTGAAAATCAGAGGGATTCCTTGCCACCAAACAGTTTACGTGCTATTTGGGGGAAAGTGGGAAATACAAGTGTAAACTAAGAAGTCCGTCTCAGGTAATTTAAGGAGAGAGAGAGCACACCAGCCACTAGGAAGATGAGTAAAGGCTTCTAGGGGTATACACTTCTTGAGATGAAGGGAACGATGAATCCTAAGAGACTAAGATCCTAAGAGACAGGCACTGGGGATGGCCTGATCAAAGGTCACAGGTAGCAAGTCGGTAAGTTCGGCTGAGACATAGGATGCATGAAGTCAGCCATGAGTCTGTGTGCCAGGTACCATGGTAGGCCCTGGGGATTCAGAGACCAAAAAACCCAACCCTCCTTCTTGTCCTGAGAGAGCGAGGGTGAGGTCAGAGACTGAGGAGAAGAGACAGCTGTCGGAAGAGGGAAAGGCAGAATTTAGGATCATGCTGCTAGAACTGGTGAGGGTAACAGTGGTTAGAGGTAGCTAAAGCTGAGCAGAAACACAGGCCAGGGGAGTTAGAGAGGTTGGTGTCCTGACAGGATGGTGTGTTTGAAGAAAACATGAATGTTGAAGTTACCAAGCATGAGCCCAGGATTTGGGGGTATTCACAGAAACTGAGAGCGCCTTCCTTCTTGCGAAAGGAGGGAGAAGGACCAGGAGGTCAAAAGATGATAGCGTATTTTTTATGTAGATCAGACAAGGTGAACTGTGAAGGAGCAGAAGTCCTTTAGGGATTGAGAGAGGTTGGAAGAGGCTGTGGAGACTCTATGTCAGAAGTCTTTAGGAGAAGGCTAGGTTTGTGTGAGTGTCAGAAGATGAAGAAAGTATTACATGAAGAAATCGCTGATGAAGGGGGGCAGTTTATTAATGATAGAAGTAGGGTATCCAGAGGTTGTATTAGAAAGGGATGGTAGATGAAAGGAGGTACTGGGGAGGAGCTAGAGATGAGCTGGCTAGGGATGAGAAGAGGCAGAAAGCTAAGAGGGAGGAAGGTTTTACTTGAGGTGGCAGTGACCCTCGATCAGCAGGAGGTGGCAGTGTGCTAGCCATAGAGAGGTAAGCTCAAGTAGGGAGCTGCTTGTAGACTAATCAGCCCAAAGGTCCTGGTTAGAATCATAGAGTAAGTCTACACTAATTGTGGTTATCACTTTCATAGTTTGTAGGATCCTAGAATCTCATGGCGTTTTTTTTTAACTTTTGTAAGTTAAAGTTACATGAGTTACATGAACTAATATTTATCAAAGTATACTATGTTACTATATTCTGTTTGATTCTATGAATCAAATAATTTGCAATTAGTCTATATGCATATGATGCTGGAAAGATAAGATGGAATCCAGTTGTGAAAGGTGTATAAATTAAAGAGGGGAGCATATATTTTATCCTAGGGAGCTATGATAGGGAGCTTTGGAATGTGATCAAGTAGGGAGAGAAGTGACCTGGTCAGATCTGCACTCAGGGCATCCCTTTGAGGCAGGGAGACTGATTCAGAACTTGTTGGGGAAGGGGCTGAGGCCCTGAACTCAGTGAGAATGGAGAGAAGCTGAGGGCTGCTAGAGATGCCACAGAGGTGAAAACAGAACCATGTGGGCTGAGGAGATGCCACATCAGGGCCACTCCATGCTTGTTACTCCCATGCTGACTGTTATGTTGAACTTACATCTGCCTCTCTGGAATGCCCACCTTCTAGTTCTCTTCTTCAATTGTTCCTGATATTGATCAGGAGACAAATGGATTGGTGTTCTGTCACCCAAGTGTCACATCAAGACTCCTGTGATGACCAAATGGTAAAGGCATCTGTTCCAGATTTAGCTGGTTTGTCTGAAGTTCATGGTTTGCCTACTGGTCTAGTAAGCCAGAATTAATTACGACACTGAGAGGCTTCTGTTCTCAACTGTATGTGATGCCTGAGGTCTGACTGGGAGTGAAGTTCTCTAGTTTCCTACACAGTGGGATTGTGAGGCTGATCACGTGGCTAGAGAATGCCCAAGTTTGGGGTCCCTTGAAGGATATGCCTAAGTCAGCCCTCTGGGGAAAGAACAAGTGAAACAAATTAGATTTAAAATCTCTTTTAAGTAGGACACCAAATCTCCTCTTTCAATATACAAACCACAAATATACTTTTAAAATAGTGAATTTTCTTGTTGCTGAAATAAAAAGCTTTCTGCCAGAGGAAACAACCAGATCCCGATGCCATTGGTGAAATGGTACTGAAGCTCCTAGGCTTGGGAGCTGCATCTGAAATCAGAGAGAGTGGTAACTCCTCTGCTGCTGGCTGCTGGCTCTGGTTTCCATAGAAATGGATGTCAGATTAGTAAGGGAAAGCTTTCGCTGATCTTTGTTTCCCTGACATCTGTTTCCCTGGCAACAACAGTGGCCGGATCTAGAAGAAAGTCCTTACTTCCTCATTTCAGCACTGACTACACAGCTTTCAAACTCCCTTAGAAAATTATTTTAACAGATTAGCAAGAACCTTCTAAGATCTCAGATAACTTTAGTCCCATTGACACAAGTGGAACCCACACTACAGCTGAACAGTTTCACTCCAAATTGTCACCATGCGAGTTTCATGTCACCATGTATAGTTTATTTCCGACTTGTGCTGCTGTGGGAAAGGCAGAAGTTTTATAGGGAATCCTTTAGGAGGTCAGGCTACTACATTATTTAAACCTAAATTCTGGAAAAGAAAATTTAAAAATTAATGATGTCTTACCAATGTGCGCAACTCTACCTCTTAACAAAGCCACTAAGCTAGGAATGATCCAAATTAAAGCCATAATTTTTCTGCACTCCCACACAATGGGTGGCATTTGCAAGAACTGTTATAGTCAGAGATGAGAAGAGTGTTTTATGGGGTTTGTCATTTAATCCCTTAAAAGACGGATTGGCCAATGCTGCATAAAGGGGACATTAAATATGAAATGGTGCTATGCATGTCGTAGTTGTTTAGTTGAATAAAATCAACAACTATTTCACCCATCATTTCTGATAAAATTTAACTAGAGCATGTTATTTTAAGGAGTATAATTAATTACAGAACTATCATATTACCCCAGAAGACCCATCTTTGTGGACAAAGGAAGATTTTCTTTGTTTTAAAGTTCAACATTGTCCCTGCAACTAGATTTTCATTGTACTAATCTAGGAAACCTAGACTCCTGAAATGCTTATACTCCTTTCAGTAATGTTGCATTCATAAGTTACAAAAGAATGGCACCCAAGAAATCATCAGTCTGTGGCTCAGAGGCTACTATGGTGCTTTCTTTACAAATAGCCATTTCAGGTCGCTCAGCATCCATGAATGAATTTGTAACTTTCTTTTAGTATTACAATTAAATTGTTGAAAAAATGTAAACCTATTATTACCTCTTGGAGACTTTGCAGTTCCACAGTTCCACCTCTGCAGCCTGCCTGCTGTCCCCTTTACCAAGCTTATAGCCATTTCACCATTTGCCTCAAGCAGCAACCACTCTACAAGTTGGCTTTATGCACCACCTTCTTTCATTTACCTTCTCTTATGTATTTTACCTTGCAAACACTTTCTCCTTTCCCTTGTCCAGTCTTCCTTTTCTGGTCCTGACTGATTCTTCAATACCACTCCTTCCACGTTAGCCTCTTCTCACAGAAGCCAGAAGTAGAATCTGGATCTGGAAGTTATTCACCTTCACGTTTTTCTCAATTCCTCCCAAGTTTCCCTACTCCAGATTCAGTGTTCACCTTTCTTTACAAGTTCAGACTACTCCAAATTACCTATACAACTTCCTTCTTATTTCATGCCAAACCTTTTCTCTTCTGTTCCTACAATCAGCTTTCATGGAAAATTGAAGTCAGTTCTCTGTGTTAAGAAAGAATCAAGTTAACCATATGGATGATAGTAGAATTGAAAGAAAATAGGTTGGAATTAGGAAGCCTGTGTTCTGGTCCCATCTCTTCACTTAACAATTTATGACCTTCAGCGAGTGGTTTATATTCTTTGGCCACAGTTTCATCTGTAAAATTAAGGGATTGTATTAAATTCACTCTAAGTTTCCTTCATGGGAGCAGTGAAACATAATGCCTTAAGCTGATGAATTTATATGTGGAGGTACCTTGAAGATCAACTAACCTGCCATCCTCCACTACTTTTTTAAGATCCCGAGGTCCCCAGAGGTGAAGGTCCCCTTACTCCAAACCCAGTGTTCTTCAGTAGCACTATGCTGCTCCCATAAAGATCTTTCTGCAGGGGAATAAAGTCTTCCCATCTGTTGGAGACAGCTCTGTTGGAGTTTTATGTGAAGGTTGAGGGATGAACATTATGGTCTCTGGAACATGGATGGAACATTATGGTCTTTGTTTTGATATGATAGACTAGGAAGAAGCATAGCACTCATTTTGGTTTCTTTCACTTCTTTCTGATTTTCATTTTGGAAGAATGGTTGTTTTGCTTGTATATACCTTCAGCAGAGAAAGAGGTCTCATAATTGTTGTGAACATGTAAAATCATAGGCATTTTTCTCCAATCTTAATAAAACCTTCCTGGGCTATGTGCACCACTTCCAAGACAAGCTTGATTGCTTTAAGTCTGATTGTCATAAGATTTTGGTTCAGAATTTAAGGATAAGATTTTAATCCACAAAGAGCCAGATCGTTCCTTCATAACTCTGCTTTGAAATAAATTTTGGTAAGGAGCCAAGGCATCTTCCTGGCATGCTTTGAATCTTAGAGCCTTCTGGGATTTTTCAGCCACCAAAATCAGGGAGGTTTTGTAATTCTCAGAAGTGTTCTTATCTTGCATCACCCTGGGTTTGACCCAGTCAAAATCTGATACAACAAATCACCTGTCAAGGAGACTGGATTTTTGGGATAGTTCTGTGATCTTTCCCTATAAGATATCACTGGAAATCTGGATTTCAGAGGTACACAGAGGGATTGCTGGGTAAATCTGAGCAGCTGCAACATCTTCCTCCCATATATCCTGCTCTCAAAAAATCCATTAGTCAAGTATTTATTAGGTATCTACTATATTCCCAACACTTGGCTCTTTCAGAGTAGAAATTAAGGGAAGACATGGAACTAGCCCTTGAGAAGCTTATAATCTAGTTGTGTCAGAAATACAAATTGTGAGAAGTGTAATCATAAGAAAAGTATATCATTGAATTCCAAAGAAATAATTTGAACAGTATATATATATATATATATGTATATATATGTGCGTATATATATATACATATATTGCATAGTGGTATGATTTTTACCAGCATATAGAACACTCTTACCTGATGCAGAAAAACAGCTCATTTGTTACTTATGATCTTAGACAAAACTGCCAGAGTGCCTTAGAGGTTGACTGCTCTTTCATTATCGCTCTACTAGGGTCGAATAGCTACTGCAAATAAAAGTCAGGATTTTAACCCAGGGGTTCCTTTCTCCAAGGCTAGCCTTCCTTCCACTCTACCTTACTTTCTTTTAATGCTAAGTTCAAAGGGTAGAAGGATTTTGTGAAAAAGTAGGAGTTGAACTAGACCGTACAGGAGGAACAGCAGGGTTTGGAGAGGTGAGAAGGAGCTGGGAAAAGCCTGCCAGTTGGGAATACTGCACGAACAAAAATATGGAAATCTGAATGAAAAATAACATATTCCAAAGATAGTGGATGAATTGGTCTCTTGAGAACAGAGGCACATGTTGAGAAGCAGTGAAGATGGGATGGGGCAGATGCTTGGGGACAAAGACTTGGAGAGCATTTAGGAGGCCTGGCCATAAGCTAGGCCTGAGGCAGAAAAGGCCTCAAGGGAGAAAAGTAAGGGAACTATGTGAAAAGGGAATTCTTTATCAGCTGCTGGGTCAAGAATCTCTGAACTTTCCCAATCATTTATTAGATGCCTACAGTGTTCTAAGGAGTGAAAACCCTGGTGCTGGGCACAAACGAAGTAGCCTTCGTCCTTAAGGATTAGGAGACAGTTTCTCCAAAGAAGAAGAGATACAGAATAAATCTATGTGAAGTATAAATAAATTAAATGTAGCTTGGGGATCAGGAAAAGCTTCCAGTATGAGGCAGCACTTGAGCTAAGCCTTGGAAACCCCTAGGCAACTAGGGATTCTGAGAGTCATGAGGTGGGGGGGAGTGCATTCCAGGCTAGTGGGACAATCCTGTAGAATGCATAGGGAAAGGAAATAGAATGCCAACTATGAGGATCAGCAGGAACACCGATTTAGCTGGACTGGAGATTACTTGAAAGAGAGTAGTGTAGAATAAGGCTGGAAATGTAGGTCAGAAGCAGGTAGTGAAGCAGAACATTTGATATTGGATCCTAGAGGTAATAGGAAGCCACTCGAATTTGTTGAGCTAGCCGGTGATATAAATCTGTGCTTGGAGATGATCTGAATTGGCAGCTGTGTGGAAGATGGACTGGAGAGGGCAGAGACCAGAGGTAGTGGAATACTTAGGCTAGAGATGATGAAGACCTGAAGTAGGCTGGTGACTGTGTAAATGAGGAGAAGGGAATGTATGTGAGAGAGGTTCTGGAAGTAAAATAAACAGCACTTGGCAAGTGATTGCATGCAGGAAGGGAGAGTGAGAAGACAAAGATGACTTTGAGGTTGTGAACCTGAGGTCTAGAAGAATAGTGGTGCCCTTGACAGAAAGAGGCAAGTTCAGAAGAAGGAGGGACTTAGGGAGAAAGAGAATTATTTCGATTCTGGACCTGTTGAATTTGAGATAGCTACAGGACATCCAGTTTTATGATTCAGTTTGGTGACCCAGGACTAAAACTCAGGACAGAGTAGAGGCTTTGATAAATAGATCTTGAAGTTTTCTGCATAGAAATGATCATTGTAACATGGGAACTGATGAAGTCACTGGGAGCAAACATATATAGAGAAGAGGGCCCAGGACAGAGTCTTGGAGGATACTCATAGAGAAAGGATATGACATGGATGATAATTTAGGAAAGGAGTCAGAAGATCAGGTCAGACAGGTAGGAATAGAACCAAGAAAGCAGTATCACCAAGAAGTCAGATATAAGAGAATATGCAGGAGGAGAGGATGGCCAACAGTATTGAATCCTGCAGAGACTTCAAGAAGGATGAGGAGTGAGAAAAAAGAAAAGGCAATTGAGAGATCCTTGGTAATTAGAGAGTAGTTTCTGAGAAGTAAATGTGAGATGAGGAAAGTTAGTGGGAGCAACAAGTGTGGGGACAGTTTTCTAGGATTCTGGCTATGAAAGGGAGGAGAAATAAAGGATAACCCACGGGGAGCTGTTAGCATCAGGTGTGACGTTTTTAAGGACGAAGGACATCAGAGTGTTTGCAGGCATCAGGAAATAGCAGAAATGAGGAAAAGATTGAAGGTTAGAGAAACTGAGGTCGATTGTGAACCTACCTGTCAGCCAGGGGAGATGGGAAGGACAGGATCAAGAGTATAAACCAGTCAAGAGAAGAGGTAGAATGGGGGATGATGTCGAGGGGTTTATATATGTAAAGTAGGAGAGTAGATGGTTTACAGCAAATGGCCTCTTTACTTAATAAAGTGTGAGGCTAGGTCTCAATGAGGGGAGAAGGAGCTGTGAGGAGAGTGAAGAGCCCAACTGAAATCAGATTACATCATTTTGTAGAGCATCCAATGAGTGCAATTGCGTGACTCCTTCCAGCACTGTTCAGAGGTATTTGATGAATCTTATTTGAAATATAAAACCATTCCTTTCCCCAAGATCTTAGTCATCGTTTCCCCCAATGAATTGATCTTTTTCTTCTTTTCAGTTAGGAAGAAGACGTTGGAGATGAAAGGGAGTCCCAAGTTCTGAGGAATAGTCCTGCACCCCATAGCCAATGTATCGGCCAAAACATCCTTAGACCTCATTATTTTTTCATGCTTATTAACCTTTGTTTTTTGGCTTTGTTTTGTTGGTTCTAAAAAGCAGTTGACCACAAAAGAAAATTCTGCAGTCTTCCAGATATTGGTGTCTTCTGCTTCTTTATACTGCTAATAAGTCCCAAGATGCACCTGAGTGATGAACACAAATCAAAGTTTAATGGTCCTGGGTGATTCTTCCTATCCATCTTTCAGTCCATGGTGAATACGCTGAGATCCAGGGAGTTTATTCTTTCATCAATACCTTTTTACCAGATAGTTTTGTATTTATATAGTAGAATTTTAGGTGAACTTCCTAGAAGAAATAAATAGCACATTGTTGTGCCTCCCTGGTACACTTGACCAAAGTAAACCTCCCTTTCTCCTTTGCTTCTTTTAGCCCATGTTTCTCTGAATGCCATCTCATTGTTCCCATCAGCTCCATAGAAGCTAAGGTTCAGAAGACACTGCACTTCAGGCTTCCTAACAAGCAGCATGACCCATCCCAATTTGTTGGTACACAAAAATTGATTCCCTGGGGTTCCATCAGACAGGCTGCTTTTGTGAGCCAGACTGCAGTGGCATACTTCCCTTCTTTCTCTTTGTAGTTAGGGAACTGAGAATTTTAGTTGTGGTTGCCTTTGGGGCCAGAAAACAATATTAGAAAACTTAGTCTTTGAAAATATCCTTGTGGTTTGTCACTTGAATGACATTTCTTTAGAGAGAGGTTTTCAGGGATCTAGTGATTCAGAAACACTCAGAGGGACTGGAATAAGAGAGATTAACCCCTGTGTGTTTTTGAAGAATACCTTGGAAAAGTGGCCCATACCTCCCCAACCCCCACCCCTGCCCCAGTCAGATAAATGATAAAGCTTCATTACTTTTTTAAAGGATGCATATGTCTTATTGTTGGAAGACAATTTTAATTTTTGCTA